>NW_017387344.1:0-6479 GCF_001636725.1 Cordyceps fumosorosea ARSEF 2679 | reverse complement strand
GGGGGGGGGGGGGGGAGGGGGGAAGGTATAATGCAGTCACGACAACAACAAAAGTCTGTGTTATTTAAGAAATGAGTGAGAGCTCGAGAGGTCCCGCAGATAACAGCTTAGAGCATAATATATAAGCATATAAGAGATGGGAAGTAGAGGTCATAATCCGGTTGGCAGCTGCTCGTTCTCCCAGACCAACTCCCGTTGCGCCATGGGGTGGTCTAGTGGACGACGCCACAAACCACCAGCACGGCTCCCATCTCCTCCGTCCGGCAAGACCAGGGGGCGAGGAACAAGGTTAATATTTTTTCCTTTGATCCGGACTCGAGGGGTCATCAACGTATGACTCGCGCCAAGAGCTGGGGTAGAGCCAGGCATGTCGGTTTGGCAGATGTGCCGGACTCGCAAGTTGGGGGAGGTGGCATCTGGTGGCGCGGCTATGCAGCTTGGACGAACATGGGCCAGTATGATAGCTTGT
This sequence comes from Cordyceps fumosorosea ARSEF 2679, assembly GCF_001636725.1. Taxonomy (NCBI): domain Eukaryota; kingdom Fungi; phylum Ascomycota; class Sordariomycetes; order Hypocreales; family Cordycipitaceae; genus Cordyceps; species Cordyceps fumosorosea. Next base: position 6,010 of record NW_017387344.1, on the reverse strand, counting down.
GGCAATGCAGCGGTGCACGGCCGCGTGCGGATAGAAAAGTTTAATTTCGCTGCTGGACCCGAAGAGCATGGCGTGTTGTGAGCCGGCGTGCAGGCTGGCTGCGCAGTAGCACCAAGGCCAATAGGGCCGGTCAATGTTTGTCGTCAGCTACTGCTCACCCTGGCTGTAGAAAAGAAATGCTAAGAGTGGAGTAAGGAGGGTGATGGAGAAGCTGTCGTGCCAAGATGACTGCGGCTTGTGGCAGAGGGGAAGTGAATGCTATGTGAGTGCCGCGGATATTTTGGGGTAGCATTTTTGACAGCATGGTCGATCCACTGGTGGCAAAGAGACCGCTGCGAGATGAGAGGATACAGTCTTCCCGCCAAGAATCATGGCTTCCTCGAGGAAAAAACCAGGTATTTTACCGCATTGTGGCTTCCGTCTGACTCCCGTCTTGTGTACGCCGCTCTTGGGAGGAGAGCACGTTAAACAAAAGGCAGTCCTTAGTCTGTCAGGTTAATACAAACTAATAATTCATGCATTGAGAAAAGATCAGAAGTTGGAGTTCCTTTCAAGCCCTGTCTGTCTGAGCTCGTCCTCTACAACTTAAATTAGATATCTATCTACCCCACAATCGGGACTCGACATTCGGCGCTAGTTCTACCCCGGATTTTAGTCTTCACACAATTCCCTTTGCCCGAACCAGCACCCAGCCAAGTTCATCTAGGGGATATGCTTCTTTTGTTTTTACTAGTTATCCTTTTACACGTGCGTGCTGGTATCTGATCTGCCGTGTTTTTTTCTTTCTACCAAGAAGAATGGGACCCATGTAGTGACTGGTGGCAGTTGTGGCTGTGACACTATGGATGGCTGTGGGTTTGATTCACGCAAGAAAACGGCAATTCCTCGGTATCAATCAACCGCCGAGGAAGTGTGTCACAGTAATGCATCAGTTGCCAAAAATAACACCACCCGTCTAGCAAACAACAAATTACGTCTTAATTTTAGAAGAGCGCAAAACACTATACTTTGTCACGCTGCTCGTCTACGATTGGAGTACATATATCCATACATAGCTCTGGCCAACCCTGGTCTGCCAAACTGAGACTGCGCCACGGGGAGAAAGCACTTTGCCTGCCTGGCATGGAGTAAGATCACCATGTATTCATTACTCAAAAAGCTAGGTTGATGCTGTACAATACTAATCCAAAATGTAAAAAAAAAAAAAAAAGTCAAGACAGCGCTTGCTGAAACAATGACTGCTTCCCACCAAACTCCAAGCCTAGAACGACCGTTCTAGTGATGCAATTACCGTTCTATCTGTCATTACTTCATCAGCCTGGTCAAGGCGTCACCGATAGGTTCGGTTCCCCTGCGTGGCCGTCAGCTAAGACGGTGACATCGGAGCCTACTTCAAGCGTTGGCGTGCCATTCCAGCCCTGGTAGACCTTCCACCACAGCGCGCTGCTGGTCTAATTCTTCCTGGCCGGCCTCTGTGACATCTACGACTGGCATGGTAGCGTCAGTATAGATCGCCAACATGCGCTGCTGCCTAGATAAAAGCCACCATCTTGGCGGATACTTCTGCTCTATGCACTGCGGTTCCACATAAAACATGAAAACTTCCAGTATATGAATCCAGACGCTGCGTCGAAGCGACATGTCCCGCTTCTTGTGGCGCCACAGCTTATACTCGCACATGAGGATGAAGTTGCCAATGACGTTGACGCCGCGCGATATGAGGTTGAAGATGATGAAGACGACCGTCGCCAGTTCGTACGAGTTCATCGCGCGGTACGGCATTCTCTCGCTATTCATACGAAAGAGTTGCAGGAGGGGTGCGAACCACGAGGCGAAGATGCATGCCTCCAGGATCAGCGTAAAATGGTATGTTCGCATAAAGCTGCCGCGCACGGCGCCGAGGCAAAAGTTCCACAAAGTTATGACGAAACCAGCCTATTTTCTTGATCAGTATGAAAAACGTAGAAGAAGAGGGGGGACCACGTACCACGACCACACCAACCACCCACATAGCCCGCGTTCTGAAATAGTGCCAGCTCAGGCCGCAAGCAATAATCGTAACCACCCACTGCGCCAGACCACATGTATTATATAGAACCACTACCTTAAAGAAGCGCTTAAAGCACCTTTTGTCGAATTCCGGCTGGGTGGACTGCGGCTCCGTGGCGGGACTTCCGCACCAGCGGCAGACAAAGCTGGTGGTGTTGTCAGCCATGAGATACTTTCTCCCGACATCGAAGCCCTCTGCGTCACGAACGCAGTCTTCACAGCGGCTGGAGAAAGGGAACCGCAGGTGGAACTTGTCAGTGCTGATGAGGCGTTTCTGGCCGCCCTGGCTTTCTTCAAGACAGATGTAGCAGGTATTACGGATGTGGTGGTCGAAATTTGGACTGAGAAGCGAACGAACCATCTGGGGGGTTATGCCGTTGCGGACGGAGCGGCAGGTCCGGCGCAGGCGTTCAAGGTCGCCGAAGTCGAGGTATGAGAGAACTTTAAGCTGCAGTTCGGGGGGGAGGGCAAGCAAGCGATCGAAAAGTTTGCTTCTCTGGCTATGCTGTAGCGAGGCAGTGTTGGCGGTGGACGCGGCCGTTGGGTTGCGAGGATGATCGCTGACGAGGTTGGTGAGCGAGGCGAGCGCGGCGAGCTTGCTGAGCTTGCGCGGCTTCGCAGTTGTGTCCTCGCCTTCGGCATTTCTTGCGCTGTTCTGCGTGGCATGAAGCGTCTCGGGCTGGCGAGGGAGTTGTTGAAGTTCGTCCTGCGGCTGTTCGGGCTCCGCTGCTGATGCGTCATTCGTATTGAGCTCCAGCTGCGGTGGTGATAGTGGTGACGTATCGTTACGGCTCTGTCGGCTGCCATCGGGGCGACGCCTAGCAACAGCCGCGCATATTTTACACAGATACTCCATGAAGGAGCGATCTCAAAGAACGGGGAATTTGCGTTTTCCTTGGCGGCTCCTCGCGCATCGACTCATGTCCAGGGCGAGCTCAACGAGCGTGGTTGGTTGAAATATGTAGGCTGTTGCTCGACGAGGCGGGTATGACAATCAGCCGGGGTAGGCTAGCTTGTGCGCATCAGTGACGGAGCACCGTGAGATAAAACAAAACACGTTTGTTTTGTATCAAGGTGCACTGGAGCCTCGAAGCTGCCAACAAAGCGTCGTCGAGCAGTAGGCGCGAGGTGGCACGAGTCACAGCACCTCAGCCGCCCGAGCTGGAAACGTCCTAGCCCCTCCGAGACTGCGTCGCCGCTCGAATGGCGCCACGTGACCGAGACACAGCCGACTTGCTTAATGCCGTTTTTTTCCTTTTTTTTCGGCGCAAGCCTCTTAGTTAGTAAAAATAATAAGTAAAATATAGATAAAGATAATAATAGCTAGTATTAAAAGAGTACTATTCTAGTAACTATTTAAAGTCTATATAAAAGGTCCTCTAGTAAATCCTAATAAAAACTATAATTAATAGTATTATTTATATAAAAATAAGTCCTTTATACTAGAGCTACTCTATATAATTCTAAAGTAGTTTTATACTAATTCTATATTTAGTCTATTTATTCTTTATTTATACTTCTTTATACTTTTAACTATTAATACTTTTAAAAGAAAAACTAAAGTCCTTAGAGGAAAACCTTTATTACTTATAGTTACTCTTTTAAAAGTAGTTTAGTTTTAAACTAGTTCTTACTTAATAATTTAGTAACTACTTTACTATTATTATTCCTTTTTAGTAACTAATTTAATTAATCTAGTTAATCTATTTTTAGTTAGTAAGTATATAAAGGTTATAATACTTTATTTTTTAGTTCTTTTTTCTTTATTTTCTTTAGTCTCTTTAATTTTATATATTTATCTTTATTACTATACTATTTTATCTTTATTCTATCTTTATTTTATCTTTAATTTTCTTTCTCTTCCCCCTTATTATAAGAGCTTAGACTATAGTCTAATTAGACTAATAGCCTAGTTATTATAAATACTATAAGACATATAGGTAGGGCTAAGTAAAGTAAGATAAAGGCTTATTATACTAGCCACTAAAAGGATAAGAGATTATATAATCTCTTTAGATTAAAGACTTAAGCTATTAAGCTATTAATCTAAGAATAAAATCTAAAGGATTAAAGGTTAAGCCTTCTAATCTAGAGTTATAATAAAGAGATAAATAAATACTCAAGGAGGAAGTATTCTTATAGTTAAGTAGTTTAGATCTCTACTAATTAATCTAAGTAATAATTCTACTATTAAGAGATATTTTTTAATATAACTTATATTATAATAACTACTTATATATACTTATATATTTAAACTAACTCTTTACTTAAGAAATAAACTAACTATAGATTAGGATTAAGCTACTATTATATTTTAATTAGTTCTATTTAATAAGTTACTTTTAAGATTATAAGTAGTTAACTTTTATAATATTTACTACTAATAGTAAGAATACTAATATAGTAATAGTAGTTACTAACTTAATAGCTATAGATACTAATCTAGTAATTATAATTACTAACTTAGTAGTTAAAATTACTAACTTTAATACTAAGGTTAAGTACTTTTATATATAGTTAAAGGAAATAAAACTTAAGGTTACTATACTATTTAAACTAAAAATAATAATACTAAAGTTTCTTAAATTTAATATATTTAATAGAATTAGAGGAGATATTTATACTTTTTTAACTTAAACTAAAGTTTATTTTAGGGTTAATAACTTTATTACTAAAGAGTCTATAAAGATCCTTTATATAAAAAACCTTCTTACTAGTAAAACTATAGAATAGTAGGAGCTAACTCTTAGGGACTATCTTAATAATAAGAAACTTAATAATAATACTATATATATCTTTATAAAATATAAGAATTTTAAAGAAATACTATAAACTATATTTAATAACCTAAATAAGATTTAAACTATAATATATAAACTTAAGTTATTAAAATAGACTAGATCTACTTAGTATTATATATAAGAGTTTAAGTGTATTATTACTTATATTAATTAAGATAATAATAGTTAAATAGAACTCTTTTATAATAAACTAAAGGAAAATATAAAGAATAAAATCACTAAAGAAAACTAACCTAATAACTTTAATATATTTATTAAAAAGATTATTAAAATTAATAATTAGTTATATACTAGGTAACTTAAATATAAAGGATAGAGTACTAAATAATAAAACCACTTATTACTACTATAGAGTAATACTAGTAGATATTATAAAGGATCTATAGCTTATAGAATACACTTAGGCCCTATAGAACTTAATATTATATATAAGAACTAAACTAAATCTAATAAAATATACTATAATTATAGAAAGCTAGGACACTTTATAAATAAGTATAGGGTACTTAAGAAATAATAGAAACTAATTAAAGAAAATTATAGACTAAATATAATAAACTATAGTAACCTACTAACTTATAATATTAGTATAGTTAATAATAAAGAATATTTCTTAGATACTAATTAATAAGTAGAATATAATATATACTTAGATAAAGATTAGGACTTTAGAACCTAACTACTACTAGATAAAGAGGAAGAACTTTATAATAAAGAAGATTTAATAGAACCTCCTATAGTATTCTTTATTAGAATATACTCTAAGGAAATAGAATATACTAAGTTAAAGAATTACTTTATACTTTAAAAGAATAAATAGTAAGAAATTATATTAATTAAAGACTATAAAATTATTAATCTAAAGATACTATAAGAAATAATCTAAATAGATTAAAACTAGTCTAATAATATTCTAAAGAACCTAGAATATTTAAAAACTATTATAATATAGTTATTATACTATTAAATTTTATAAGTATTATATATATATAGTTACTATAAAAAACACCTTTTAAAGAAAATTAAGTATAAGTAGTATTTAAACTTAAATATAAGAGAAGAACCCTACTATAAAGAGGAAATTTAAAAGTAAATTATAATAAATTAGAAAGAGTCTAATAGTATCCTCCTATAAAGACCTAATAAAAATAAATATATTA
>NW_017387730.1:0-1002 GCF_001636725.1 Cordyceps fumosorosea ARSEF 2679 | reverse complement strand
TCTTATAGTCCTAGTGTAAATACTCTAGTAGTCCTATTTCTAGCTCTTTACTAAATAGCTTATTATACTTTAAGTATTCTTTATAAATCTCTATTATATTAACCTTTAGTTCTTAAGTGATTATATATAGTCTTTAAGGCTAATTATAATTTAGTAAAAGTGCCTTTTATTAGCCACTCTTCTTACTATAACTATATCCTAGTATATCCTACTAGAGTTAGCCTATTCTCTAGTTAACTCTAGGATTACTTACTTATAACTAGAGTATCCCTAATATAATATTATATTTTAAGATCCTTATAATATCTAGAGAGAGTGTTTTATTTTAACCTTATATAAAGATAGGAAGTTATAGAGTTTCTTAATCTATACCTCCTTAGTTATACTTAACTACTTCTCCTTCTATATTTATAAGAAAATAGGGCTTATCTTTTATCTTCTAGGGTAATTATAATTTATTAATAAAATTTAGTAAGATAAAATTTCTTTAAGTTCTACTATTAATTATTACTTAGGTTTTATTTTTATTAATAAAGAGGTTAACTATAAGGTGACTTATACTACTAACGTCTATAGTATATAGAGACTAATTAAATCCCTATTAAAATATTAGTTTTAGTTATAATAATAGTTATTATTTCCTAAACTTCCTTCCTCTTATAGGTTATTAGTCTTTTTATTAGACTTATTATTAGAGCTTTAATAATAGTTAATTTATTTATTATTTATATTATTTAGATTTAGATTAAGTGAATTATTCACTTATATATAGTTTTTATTATATTTCTATTATATAGGTTAGGTATAGATAGTGTAGGTGTCTCTTATAATATATTTATTTTCTTTAGATTATTATAGAATAAGGGTGTCTATTTCTCTTTAATATATAGTCTATCCTTAGAGTTCTTTTCTATAGTAGGGTTCTTTTCCTATACTTAGGTTAGGGCACTACTAGTACTTAATTCTTTCTAAGAGGTGTTTTTTATAGTAACTATATATATA
>NW_017387343.1:135831-150147 GCF_001636725.1 Cordyceps fumosorosea ARSEF 2679 | reverse complement strand
GCTCGGCGGCACAGCCGCCGCTCAAGCGGCTTGCCCGTTACAGCGCGCGTTAGTTGCGCCAGCCTCCACGATCATCGTAGCGTTCACCTCAGGAGCATAAAGACGAAGAAGCAAGGGAAGTCGATTATTGAAAATGGTTTGGCAAGCTGACACAGAAATAGCAAGGCTAAGTTGCAGAAAGAGACTCAAAACTGAAAGCGAGACTGCGTGATGCTTCAAAGGGACAAGCTCCTGGACAGCGGTAACAGGCTAGAGCGAACGGACGCACTGTATTAGCACCTTGTATCGCACCTTGTATCGTTCTACAAACAATGTAAGCAACCCGTTACAGGTTGAACCTACCACTTGAAGGGCCATGCCGCGACCAATACTGGTGAGGATCTGAAAACCTACCCATTTGCTGACCGAACTATCAGGAGCAAGCGTCGTGCAAAGGCCAGACCCAACACCAGCAACAAGACTGCCCATGATGGCCCAAGGAGGAATATAGCATAGCTTGCGTACTAGAGACCCAAATAGTACCAAACCAACCACCACGGTGGCCACTTAGGGCAGCAAGTCTACGGCGCTTTGGCTGGCGCTGTCGCCTTTGATCGCCTGAAACCAGGGGGGCAAGAAAAAGGGAACCGCCTGCGAAGCTCCGCCTTGCAGAAAAATGACGATGCTGCCGGTATAGACTGAGCGTCGCATCAAGCTTGAAGGTGGGATCAAGGCATCGTCGCCTTTGAACCACGCCCACAAGCAAAACGCAACTATCTCGGCCAAGCCGCCGCAAAGCAAGCATATTATCATGGCAGAAGACCAAGAAGCTTGGTTTCCACCCCATGTCAAAGCCAGCAATACCATGGCAACACCGCCGCCGAACAGAAAAAAGCCGATCGGATCGAGCGTGCGCGGCAATCTCTCGAGGCCTTTGACAAATGAGCCCTTCTCGCTCTGTTCTGCTAAGTCTCTAGTACGCAAGCTATGCTATATTCCTCCTTGGGCCATCATGGGCGGTCTTGTTGCTGGTGTTGGGTCTGGGCCTTTTTTCATAACAGCAATAGTCATATTGACGGCGCCTCCGAATGGGAGGAGTATCCATAAGCCTAATGCAATGCGTTGAGTTTATAACGGAGCGACGAATAATAGCCAGCGAAAGAAAGGGGGGACAAAAAGAAAGAGGGGGCAAAATAAAAGCAGCGGCACTCACACCAACGCCAACCAATACGCGCTGTAACGACTCCGGCAATAATCGGCCCCGTCATATCCCACGGATATCATCGACACGGCGAGCGATGTCGAGAGTGGCCGAATGTTCGGATCGCACACACAGCTTAAGATGAGCATGCAGCCGTTGAGCTGACTAGACGCACCAAGACCATTGATCACGCGTCCGAGCATAAAAATGTGACTCGACTTGGCAACGGCGCACACGACGAGCCCAATCTCAAAAACAATCATAAAGCTAAGATAGACATGCTTGATACGGAACTGATCGTACAGCTTGCCCACCACCGCCGTCAAAATACACCTTTCAAAGAAAGAGAAGCAAATTAGCAAGGTATTCGGCGCCTACTTCCGCACACCAGAACATTGGTGACCTACAGTGGAAGAACGTATGCCGACTCGTACCAGGAGATGTCGGCCACGGTACCAAACTCGTCCGTCAGTGTAGGGACCACGGTCGACAGCATGGTGAGCTCCAATGCAAGGAGATGGACGCTCAGGTACAGAACGGCGAGGACCAGCCAAAGCTGCGCTCCGTGAAGCGTCAGGTTCGATGCAGGCTCTTCCTCTGGCGTGGCGCTCGGATCCGTTACCGTTGTTGGCTGCTGTTGGGCGTCGGGCTTGTTCGAGACAGTTGTGCCCTCGGCGGTGGTCGCGGAGCCGGCTTTATCTTGTTCTTGCCTCATCGTGGGTTCGAGTAGAAACTAGAGGGTGACGTGCGTTGAACTGATGGCGAACTGACCATTTTGGCAGCTTGGGATGGCTCTTTTGTGGTTTTATCAAAGGTCATGACTGCGCAGGCGCAAAGCGGTTGCCTAGCAGCGCACTGCTGGCGAAGGATCATGGCTGCAGGTCGGTCGGCATTTATTGGCCGAATTGAAGATTTTTGTTCTCAGCAGAAGAAGATTTTTTTTTAAAGAAAGGGCTGCTGCCTATTCTTGCACACCAGTCGGCTACATTGGCTGTCTCGCGCCGTTTATTACAGTGCCTAGCCGTTATATCGGCGCCTTGGGTTTCCCCAAGTAACCCGCCTGGCCCGCGTGTGCTCTTGTACTGTAAACAGAGCACCGGCCCGACAACCCGACAACCCGACAGCCCCTCTTTCTAGACGTTTCCCCCTTGTTAAGGCCGCTATTCCTGAGGGCTCGCCCGCTGTTGCGTTGAAGAATGAAGTGGAATCTGCTGCGGCGCTGGTAAACCAACTCATTTTAACTGCTGGCCACAGTGCTGCACGTGACTCCACGCCATTTTCGCGCTTTGGCAGAGAACACGACTTGACGATTCTAATACAACTGATGCGGCACCCGAAAATCAATGCCGTCAAAATTAACGAACTTTACGCTTTAGTGTCAATTGGTCTGGGAAGCCGACAGACGGGATCGCCAGCCGCCGTGGCTCGCAACTGGGGGCGGCCCCTTTAAAATCGAAGCTCCCAAATCGAAGCTCCCACTACACAGCCGCCCAGATTTGAGACAACTTCATCCACCCTCGTCCTCCAAGGGGATGCGACCCCGGGGAACGGAAAAGCATATCGTTTGACATTTTGGCAGTTCGACCACCCACCATGTCAAAATTCAACCCCAAGTTCCTCATCGTCAGCCTCGGCAACCCCCTACCTGAGTACTCCAGCCTGCACTCGGCCGGCCACTTTGCCCTCCGCGGGCTCGCCAAGCCCCTGCGCCAGCCCGGCCTCCGCAGCGGCAAGCTCGGCAAGCTCTCGTGCCTCGTCTCTCCGGGCCCCAAGTACACGCTGGTGCAGTCGCCCACGCTCATGAACGTCAGCGGGCCCTTCGTCGCCAGGGCGTGGCAGGAGATGCTCAAGCTGCACGACGCGGCCTCGCTGAGCCTCGTGGTGCTGCACGACGAGCTGGAGAAGGCGCTGGGCCGGGCGGCGCTGGTGCCGTGGGACCGCAGCCCGCGCGGCCACAACGGCATCAAGAGCGTCAAGCAGGCCCTGAGGGAGGACAGGTACCCGCGGTCGCCGCTGGTGCGCATCGCGGTGGGCATCGATCGGCCGCAGGCGCGCGACCCGGCGACGGTGGCCAGGTACGTGCTGGACCCGATCCCGGCCGCCAAGCAGAGGGTCCTGGAGGAGGAGGTGCCGTGGGAGGTCAAGACGTTACTGGAGGAGCTCGAGGCGGAGTGGAAAGGCCAAGTGGAGGGGTAGCGACGACGGCGACAACAGACGACGACAACGGGGTCGAATGATGGCTCAGCATATCATGAGCGAGGCATATCAATGACGGGGAAAATACGGCCAATTCGGCTCAATGAAGGAAAGCTCATTACCACGGCATCGGGTTCCGGGCGACATCGGCCACCAGCAAAGCACATGAGGGACTTTCCCCCTTTCTGTACAATTATTACGACTTCTCCCTTTTCAGCAAACTCACTTGATCAAAAGCGTCCAGGAAAACGGCCAATGGATGGCATGACTCCGTTATCTTGCTGGTGGCGTTTTGGTGGTTTGGTGGCGTTGGCACCAACCGACAAGGCTTCCTCTGGTAACTCGTCTGGGGCAAGCCAAGAGATAAGCTCCACCCCCATCATGACCAGTCTATCTATCTTTATCAGTGGCTTGTCGACATGTCTCTCCTCTTGTTCCCTTTGTCAAGGCTCAGATAAGCTTTGCGCGAATCCCTGAGGGATGAGGCTGTCCAGAGCACGGGCCGTTGCATTGTCGCAGCTGAGGTTCGAAGCCTCATCGCTGCGCATCTATTGCGCATCCATAGACGATGTTACCCAGCCAGTCCACAGTGCAAACCACTTTGCAACTTCTTGTTATTGCAAGCGGCATGTCTATCCGTATACACAATTCCATCTCGATGCCATGTGCAATGAAGCAGCTTACGGTCCAGTGGCCAAGCCGCGCCGGCGCTTGGCAGCTACTTAATTGTCAATATCCCGATACCTCCCGGCAACCAACAAGCTTTCTGATAAGAAGCTGAGCGCCATGCCTTTCGCATTCACCCCAGGCTGTCTGTTATCTGGGCACCCTGTGCGCCTCATCCGCTCAGCTGCTTATCGCGGGTTGCAACTTGTCGTTATCGATTCCCATGGCCAGACTCAATAGCCCACGTTGGGCTTGTGATTGCTTACCCTCCGGGAGCGGGCATGATTCGGCACCTGAGATTACGCTTGTTCATCTTATACTGCGCTGCACCCCAGAATTCTACCCGAGCCAAATAATATATCTATCGCCGCTCCCCCCCGGCGCACCTCCTTGCCTTGCCAGTTTCATCCCAAAGACCATCCTAAGTGAAGCGCGTAGCAGACCTGCCTGCACCTTGCCATCATGTCCTCGACTGTCACGTACAACGGCACGACCGGCACCGCCGACGAGGGCTACTCCAGCCATGTCCAAGATCTTAACGTCTTCTACGATGTACGTCTCCCCCTTTCTCTTCAACGACCTCCCCTTTCACCCCTTGCTCACATCTGGGCACCAAGACCGGCCACATGACCTTCATCGCCCTCTCCTCGGTTCTCGTGCTGCTCATGATCCCCGGTGTCGGCTTCTTCTACAGCGGCCTCGCCCGCCGCAAGTCGGCCCTGCAGCTGGTCCTCCTCTCGATGCTGTCCGTCGCCGTCATCGGCTTCCAGTGGTTCTTCTGGGGCTACTCGCTCACCTTTTCGCGCACCGGCAACGCCTTCCTCGGCGACCTGTCCCAGTTCGGCCTGATGAAGACGCTCGCGCAGCCCAACGGCAGCAGCGCCACGCCCGACATTCTCTTCTGCCTCTACCAGGGCATGTTTGCCGCCATCACGTGCGTTCTCTCCCCGTCATCGTTCATTGATCACCCCGAAAGCTTACCACCGGTCGTGATAGTCCCGCCCTGGCCATCGGCGCCGTCGCTGACCGCGGCCGCATGCTCCCCGCCGTCGTCTTCATGTTCATCTGGTCGACGGTCGTCTACGACCCGATCGCGTACTGGACGTGGAACGCCAACGGCTGGCTCGCCACCCTCCCCTCGTACGACTTCGCCGGCGGCGGCCCCGTGCACGTCGCCTCGGGCGCGTGCGCGCTCGCCTACAGCCTGATGCTCGGCAAGCGCGCCGGCTACAGCACCACCCACGGCCTGCCGTACCGCCCGCACTCCGTCACCAACGTGCTCCTCGGCACCGTCTTCCTCTGGGTCGGCTGGTTCGGGTTCAACGGCGGCTCCGCGCTCGCCATGAACCTGCGCGCCATCATGGCCTGCTACGTCACCCACCTCGCCGCCTCCGTTGCCGGCGTCGTCTGGGTCCTCCTCGACTACCGCCTCGAGCGCAAGTGGAGCACCATCGGCTTCTGCTCCGGCGCCATCACCGGACTCGTCGCCATCACCCCCGCCGCGGGGTTCGTCCCCAGCTGGGCCGCCGTCGTCATCGGCGCCGTCGGCGCCGTCTGCTGCAACTTTGCCACCAAGCTCAAGTTCCTCATCGGCGTCGACGACGCCCTCGACATCTTTGCCGTCCACGGCATCGGCGGCATAGTTGGCAACATCCTCACCGGCGTCTTCGGAGCGTGAGTCTCTTTTCTCTCCCTGCTCTCGTTTCCTTGCAACTGACACATTTCGCTTTTAGATCTTACATTGCCAACCTCGACGGCACCGAGCACGCGCCCATCGGCTGGATCGAGGGCAACTGGGTCCAGGTCGGCCGCCAGCTGGCCGGCACCTGCGCCGCCTTTGGCTGGTCCTTTGGCCTGTCGTGCATCATCCTCTTCCTGATGAACCTGGTGCCCGGCCTGTCACTGCGCGTCAGCGCGACCGACGAGGACGTCGGCATCGACGACGCCCAGCTGGGCGAGTTCGCGTACGACTACGTCGAGCTCAAGCGCAACTTCAACGACATGGGGCTAGCGACGACGGACGTCTCCGCGTCGAGCAGCACGGAAAAGGTGGCGACGGCGGTTTAAGCTCGTGTTGGGGGTTTGATTTGTTTTGATCGGCGTGGAAATATATTAATAAGAGATACCAGTTTGACTTGGCCTTTGTACATTCGTGTAGAACTATCTGTTATTCGCGTGCATTCACCTCACTGTGTCCCTTCTATATTAAAGAAGCTAGCTGCACCAATTCTACAGCATCAAGACCAGTTCAAGAGATCAGCGGTCACTTGCCAATACCCGTTCGGTTGTCATAAGGGCGGCACAAGTATAAGCTTGGCCGAGGACAGTATTTGGATCGAGTAGGAGCCGAGCACAAGACAAAATTGAAGCAATGCGGTTCTTTGTATCCCCATAAGTGAGTCTAGGAGCTTATTCCAGACGATCGGGTCAAGTGTTTATTCACCTTTGCCGTGATGTCCCCTGTTGGAGTTGCACCGTCGTACCACCCGAGGTGCGTGCCTCTCCGAATTCAGGCAACAGGAGACAAATCAGGATTCGTTCAGTCTAGTACAATATCTCCTGTAGTACTTTTTATGTGGTTGAAAAATCAAACGTGCGGTTTCGAGAAAATAGTTGCCTTGATTCCTGTCAGGTCTCCTGCGACGCAATCACTGGTGTATTGTGCTAGAACGCGCAAGAGATGCACGTAACCGTAGAGTTTGTCTATCCTGCAACGGAAACTGTCCGACGATTCTGAGAAGAGTTGTTAAGACCATAAATTACTTAATAAACCTTTTTATTAACGTTCATGTTTGGTTCAAGAGCCACCCTTCACCACGACGGCGATACAGGGTAGTTGGAGCCGATAACTGCAAGGAACGGTAATCCGGGAATCTTGCTCGGGCCCGGATATGCAAACATGACAGGGCATAGTGCGACCAAGTAGTTAGTCGGTGACTGCGGAATCTGGGCCGCGAGCAGAGGTCACGTCTGACAAACTCTGGTGTGGTGTTGTGGTGAGGGATGGTAAGAGCGTCCTCAAGAAGACGTATTGGTAGTCAAGACCCGCGCCGCCGGACGAGGCACCACATCGGGAGGGATTCTACGAATCTGAGCGCGAAAGCCCGGTTGCCCGCGGCCGGCCGCCAGGCGCTATTGTCTAATGTCTCAGAACGGTAGGCAGCAGCTCACGGGACATCACGGCCAATGACCGGATCAAGCGCAAGACTCGGATTCCTGCAGCAAGGCCTCGGCGGCATCAGAGGAGCAAATATTCCGAGACACTGGCGAACGAGGACGTTGGCGCAAGCAGGTGAGCCGGGCAGGCAGTGATGACGGGGAACGAGGCCGCGGGGCATCTACACGTGCAAGCGAGGAGAAGCACGTGCATGAGGAAATTAAGTCGGGATGAAGTTTGCCTTTTACAGGATCAGCGGGCGAGATGGTGGACGGGTTGATAAACGAGGATGGTCGCAGTAGGAGATTTGGGGATGATGTCAGGGCTAGACTGGGTGAGCCCTACGGATATTAGACTGCAGCGCATAACCTTGGCAAACAAAGCGTTGCGTGGAAATTCAGCGTTGCGTGGAAACACAGCTTGGACGCATTATATCCGCCGCATCACAAAAATTACGAGATATAACGGAGTTGGACAGTAAAGCATTCAGAAGCTGATGCCGAGTTTGCTATGTATATGCAGATCCAAGCACCAGAGGGGCAGGTCGTCGAGCGGGTCAGTTGACCGTAAAATGTTGTCACATTGTCATGTTGCGGACGGCATCCAACTGCTCGGAGACGGTCTATTGGTGCGTCGATCGAGGGAGCCCTGTAGGGCAAGTGCGCGAGGTTACAACAGTAGACCGAGACAAGGCGAAAGGAGGTTTCTTTTGCAGTCTCAAGTCATTGCAAGTTACCCCCCGCAGCCACTGCACCGGAGGTTGTCAGGATCTACTGCGTCCGCCGACGCCCGGCTTGGCGAGAAATGGAATGCAGGCGGGTTTCAACGAGGCCAGCAACCATTGTAACTCGGCGAGTGAAGAAAAAGGTCACGCGAGGTTCAGCTGGGCGTAATAACGATAGGTTGGTTTGTGGAAATGCACGTTGATGATTCGCACTACATTTTGCTGCGGGCTTTCATGGATCCAAGGAGATTCCTTTGTTGCGTCCGGGTTCCGGGTAGGTTGGTTGAGGATGGGGAGGATGTAATTATGGCAACGTAATGGAGTTGAGCACAAGTACAAACGAAGGGGGGGATTAGAAGACGACTTGAAAAAAAAAGTCATCCCGTTAGTTGCTCAGATTTTAATCTGGTGAGGGTAATGATGTTGCAAGTGACGTGGATGGACGGTCTTGCTGGGACTACAGTGGGCTCGGGCCAGCTTACAGTGGTGTTGGCCTGTGCCGGGTGCTAATAACCGGAGCGCATCGAGCATCCCGATCGCGCAATGGTCAAGGGATTGAGCAAAAGATGCCAGCAGGATGGGATTCGGGATGGATGTTGGCATGATGGGTGGTCAGGGAACTATCAAGTAGTCAAAATAGTAGCGTCGGTGCAGCATGCCCGGGCTGGTTCTACTGGTTAGCCCTGTGCTTGCGCTTTTCGTATTTGTATTGGTGGTGAGGTGAGTGAGTGAGTGAAGGAAGGCACTGGTTGGCTTGGCGGTCAGCACTTGCAGTCGAGGTGACGTTGCAGCGGGATGCAGGATGGGAGGGTAATAAATTGATGCTGATGTTGCTGTTGCTGTTGCTGGACGAGGACGAGGACAACGAGCAGAGTGATGAGAAGACGATGAGGTGATGCGAACTTGTCGGCAAGCTGCAGATTGTGGCTGTCGGGGAGAGAAGGGATTTGCGGGCAAGATGGCATGATTTGGCTGCGGAGGTGGACTTGGCTGTGGAGGAGGCGCTGGGGAGAGTGGACTGCGTGAAAATGAGGGCAGCATTCTTGAGCTGGCATCTATTAGCTGGGACTGAAATTGTTATTAATGATGATGGGATTGTTAGCGAGGGCATGAGAACAAGGCGTCCAAGAGTCGGCGACTTTGGCCAAGAAAGGCGAGTGAGCAGCACCAAGTGAAAGCAAAGCAAGCCCAGCAATTAATTAGCTTTACAGCCACCAACGTCAACTCGCAGCGGTCGGAAGGTCGCGTGCAACGGCAAGCAGACGACACTGTGCAGCACCACCCCTTTCTAGTGTAAATCCACAGTATGCACTGCCCCGTGATGCACCGTGTCGCCAAGTCCAACGGGGGGGACGCTTTGCCAGTTTGGGCGAGCCAACATTTTCTGCCTCCGCCTCGGACCATTTTAGACCTTCTTTTTTTATTCTTTTTTTCTAAATTCAAATTCAGCGCGGCTAACGTGGCGTCCACTCACGTTGCTCTGCCACGCCTCCAGTGGGCCCCAACTACGCCTCGTTTAGTCAGGTAACCAGTCGTGAAGCGAGTAGCCAGCCTGCCCGACTCCATTAGCAGACACCAGCCCCAGAATATAAGCTAAACTCCATTCTTGCCCTTTTTTCCCAATTTGACCCTGCTGACGCTGCACGAGCCCACTTCTTTTCTTCATCGTTTTTTTTTATTTGATTTTCATGGTTCCCTGTCCTCCTCCCATTGAAGAAGCAAGCGGTCTTTTTATGCCTCCCCATTCCTGGCTGTCTCGTGTGTCGCCCTTCGTCGTTGCCACTTTGCGACACACAAGCCACTGTCTGCCCACCTCTGTACGTAGGCGACTCCGAACAAGGGGGGATCGCCTGAGCCTAACTGAAAAGCCTTCCGCCATCAGTCCATGGCTTCCCGCTGCAGCGAATTACCTGTAGCCAGCCAGCTCTGCTCGCCGCTGCCGACTTTTCACCAGCAACTGGTCTGGCCAGTTTTTACCTACCCATTGCCTACCCCGTATTGTAGCATAAGGCACGCATCCCCTGCCGCTCAGAGTCATCAACCCAGTCTTTTCTAGTCCTTCGTTTTGTCACCACATGGACACTTTTCATGCAACAACGATCAAAAACTATTCTCCTCCCTTACATCTCGCTTCTCTTATGACCTCCCAAATTACCTATTACTGCACCCTATTATTACTTCGTCTCTATTAACTAACACAGCTGCCTCAACGCTTCACTTCACCTCACCACTCACCTCTCCTTCTGCGCTGCACTGCACCCCAGTCGTCCCCGCGTTTTGGCCCGCTGCAAAGGCCCGAATAAAAGCTGCAAACCACCCACACTCGAATCTTCTTCCCACCACGCTACCTCCAGCCTCCGGCCACCAACAACTCCCCGTCTTCTTCATCCCCGCAACCCCGGATCACGCCTCTGCGATTCCTTATCTATCGACCAAGTAATTGCCCAACTCTCCCAGTGGGCATCTCTTGTCGTCCAATTCTCCATCGATACGAGCCGAATCCTTGCCTCGTCCGCTGCCTCACCCAAGCCCCCCAAACGTGGCCTGGCCTGCGGCGCCCGAGACGCCCATCGAAAAACCCTTCACCACCAACGACTCGAGTCACTCATCACCACCACCGCCTGCCATCGCCCTCATCAACACCCCTCCGCCGACCATCATGTCTCAGGCCGTAAAGAGAGCCTGCGATGCTTGCCATCGTCGCAAGGTCAAATGTGATGGCATCAACCCCTGCCGCAACTGCTCCTCCGCCCAGCTCTCCTGCACATACAACGCCATCCCCCAGAAGAAGGGCCCCAAGGGCTCCCGTGCAAAGGTCATCTCCGAACTTCGCGAGACCCAACGCCTCACCTCACTCTCCGCCAAGGTCCAAAATCGCATCAACGGCATCGCCTGCCCCCCGCCCAGCAACCTGCTCGCCCCGACCCCCGGAATGGTCACCTCGGACCTTGTCAAGGATTGTGCCTCGTTCTTCTTCGACAACATGTATGCCCAGGCCCCCATCCTCGACCGTCGCCAAGTCGACCAGCAGCTCCTCTACATGGAGCAGAACCGTGATGCCTACTGCCTAGTCACCTCCATGTGTGCCTTGGTCATGCTCCAGCCTGGCATGTCCATGCCCCCCGGCGACCCCTACAACCTCGACATGGTCCCGGGTGCCAACATCATCTCCTCCCAGCTCCTGCTCGAAGAAGCCCTCAGGGTCCGCAAGGGCTACGAGTACCTCGACTCCGTCACCCACAACGCCCTCGCCACAAACTACTTCCTCTTCGCCTGCTACTACGCCCAGGAGTTGCACGACAAGGCCTGGTACTACCTCCGTGAGGCCACCACCATGATTGCTATGATCGGCATGGACAAGGAGGAGCACTACCTGCAGCTCGACCCCGTCGAGGCTGCTCGCCGCCGCCGCCTCTACTGGCTGCTCTACTCGGTCGAGCGTGCCTACGCCCTCACCCGCGGCCGTCCCCTCACCCTCAAGCCCACCATCAACCTGCCCACGCTCGCCGACGACCCGTCTGACCCGCTGGCGCACCAGCTCCACGGCTTCATCATGCTCGTCAACCTCCACCACCCCTTTGACGACTCCTTCATCACCGTCTGGAACAAGACGCGCGGCCAGCTCGCCGCCCCGTACATCAGCGGCCTGCAGAAGCAGCAAAACGACCTCGCCCAAAACTACGCCTGCCGGGAACCCAACTTTGCCGACCTCCGCGCCAACCAGCAGTGGCTCAAGAACACCGTCTGGCAGCTCACCAACGGCCGCAACGGCAGCACCGACGACAACTCCTTCTACAACGGCGACATGGCCCGCGAGCTGCTGCTGAACCTGGCCTCGTCCTTCCCCAACCAGGGCATGGACATTGTCAACACCGGTCTCATCGAGAAGCTTATCGAGATCACCTTTTCTCTCACCGAGCACCTGGCCATGCAGCCCGCCTCGCGCGACCCGTTCGCTATCGGACCCCGCGAGTGCCTCAACCAGATCCTGACCTCGGTTGCCCTCGCGCGCTCCGGCGAGCACCGCTTCCTTCCGCTGCTCCTGAGCAAGGTCACCGATGTCCTGCCGCGCACCGTCAACCCGATGCTGGCCAACGCCCCCGAAAACGTCGCCATGGCCTCGGTGGACATCTTTGACGGCTTCGGCAACGCCGGCATGGCGCAGCCGCCGATGCAGATGATGGACGGCGACTACGTGGAGAGCAAGTACGCGCTGGAGATGAGCAGTAGTCGCACGCCCGAGTCCAACTCGCACGCTAGCCACGCCACGCCGGGCTCCGGCTCCGGGGGCTCCGACCTGAGCAGCTCGTTCGTCGCGTCGCCGGACATGATGTCGCCCGGCGGCATGGACTACACCCACGGCAACAACCTCGCGCTCAACACGTTTGGGGTCAACTCCATGCAGGATATGGTGAGCCCGGTGGGACCGTCGGCGCAGCACATGCACATGCGGCAAGGCATGCCGATGAACGGCATGGTCATCCCGCGGCAGGGCAGCTTCATGCAGGGGGGCGAGTATCACGGGATGCCGCCCGGCGAGCTCGACTTTAACTCGCTGCGGTAACAAAGGCCGGCAGACGTATAAAGAACTGACGCTCTAGGGCGTGCGTCCAGCACAGAGCGTGTACAAATTCTCATCTTTTCTTTCTCGTCTCGTCGTAGAGAACCACTCTTGCGCCGCAAGAGCTTACACGGCCTCTTTTCATCTCCTTTGTCCACAGAGGCCTACCCCCGGCGTTTTGGGTTTGCGAGCTCGGTGCACTGCAACGGATTGGCGTTTTGGATTCTTATTTTCCCAGCGGAGCGTGTTTGATTTATTGCAAGATGTGACGTATTTAGTATACTCGTCTTTCTCTTCTACAATGATTTCTCGAGTTGACACGTATCTTTTCTCGTCTTGTATTTACCCTGGTATCGTTTGTTTTATCGTCCGAATTTGGTGGAACGGTTCCTGGATGTATGGGATAAAACTTAGCATAGTGGTTAGAAGTGAAGCTGTTCTTTCCACCTCTCTCGTTCACATGGTGATGACGACGTTCAACCCGGCCGTAATCGTCTCGTAACGTTTGCCAAATCAAAACAGTCTCATTAACGGGATCTTTATTTCGCACTTGGATTCGAACTGGATCTTTTATTGAAACTGGATCATTTCGCACATTTATCCGAACTGGATCATTAATTCGCTGCATTACCCATTTTCCGCACCCAATCCATGTCATTATCATGCACCGTTAATCATTCCTTTTCCAGGCTCACAATCCCTCTCCGTTCACCATGCAACTCTCGATCCATGCCATTGCCCATCCATTCGCGCACACGTTCTCTCGCTGCCCTGCAGCTTTTGGTATATCCATCCCGCACAGCCTCCCTCATCTCCACACAGCCCCCATCACCACCTTTCCTCAACCCCCCGCCTCTTCACCCCCCCGACCTTGCGTCTGTCCCATAACCGCCGCCATCGCCAGCGCCTCGATCCTGCCCTTGTACAGGCTCATCGTGTGCGCCACCGGGTCTCCCCATATAACCCCTCGTAGGGCCTCCTCCTCGCACGTCACCGCAGACACGCCCTCGGCCAGCCTCTCCTCCACCGAACGCTCCCCCTTCCCACCACCACCACCACCACTGCGCAGCACCACCACGCGCCCTGCGTTGCTCAGCGTGCACATTGGCACCGGCCAGCGCGGCGCCGCCTCCCGTCCCCGCCGCCTTCCGCCGCCGCTCTTCCCGTACAGCAGCTCCTCCTCCTCCTCCTCCTCCTCCTCCCCCGGCGACGGACTCGTCAGCAACTCCAGCAGACTCCTCACATACGCCGCGTCCGCGCGCGCCACCGGATCGCCCTCGTTCACACACGCCAGGAACAACCCCCTTCCCCTCTCCCTCGTCCGCAGCGGCAGCAGACTCACCGGGGGCGCGCCAAACGTGACGCAGTGCACACGCCGAAACCGCGCCCTCAGCGCGCCCAGCTCGCTCCTCGCCGTCGCCGCGTGCATGTGCGCGTGCAGCAGCGCCGCCACCGCGCCCCCCGCCGAGTGTCCCGTCAACAACAAGCTCGTGTCTCTCTCCTCGCCGCGCTCGCCGCGCTCGCCGCGCTCGCCGCGGGGCAGGAGGCGGCGCAGGCGCGCGGCGAGCGGGCGGACGGTGGCGCGCGCGACGGACAGGAAGCCCGCGTGGCACAGGTTGCCCGCGTCGTCGAGGAGGCCACCCGGGGAGGAGGGCGCGGAGGCGAGGTTGACGGCCCAGTCGGTGAAGGAGGCGGTGCTGCCGCGGATGGCGACGACGATGACCGTGGCCCCGCGGCGACGGTCGGGGGCGGGGGCGGGCACGGCCTCGACGACCATGGCCTTGGTGCCGGAGCGCCAGTCGGCGTCGATGAAGATGGGGGAGGGGGAGGGG
>NW_017387343.1:0-135808 GCF_001636725.1 Cordyceps fumosorosea ARSEF 2679 | reverse complement strand
GAGGGGGAGGGGGGTGGGGTGGCGTAGGCGAGGGAGGAGTACCGCGCGGCGAGGCAGAGGAGCGGCCAGGCGGGCAGGCGCAGCGCCGGCGGGGGCAGGCAGGGCGGGAGCTTGGAGTTGGCGTACAGCTCGACCTTGGCGAAACCTCCGGTGCCGGGAGCGCGCCTTTCGATGGCGGTGACGGCGACTTCTGGCGGCTGACTCTTGGAGGGGCGGCGGCGGTGGTGGTGGTGGTGGTTGGCGGCTGCGTGGGTGGCGGAGGCGGCTTGCTCGCGGTCGATGCGGGCGATGGCGTCGTCGAGGCGCGCGGCGACGGCGCCGTAAGCGTCCCGGACGGGGCGGCCGTCGGCCTGGTCGACGACGGAGTCGGCCCAGCGGACCCTGCTGGGCCGGGGCCGGGGGCGGTTGGTGGTGGTATTGGGCTCGGTTGGTGGTTTGCGTAGGGGAGCTGGTGATGAGGGTAGATGTAGAGCTGCTGCTGTGGTGGTGGTGGTGGTGGTGGTAGTGGTGAAGGTGCGGGATATTGGTATGGATACTGTGGTGGTTGTTGTGTTGGCAGCCGTTGGTGGTGATTCTGGTGATGCTGGTGATGCTGGTGATGGTGAGGCGACACCGCTGGGACGACGCTTCTGTACGCCGTCGGCGGGTCAAAGACGTTCCACCGCGACGACGACGATCTGGTCTTGTCCTTGTTCTTGCTGCTGCTAAACCAACCCATCGTGTTTCGCTCCCCGTTGCACAAGGGGAAGCTAGAGATGCTGGGTTTGGCGACAAAGGGGGGGAGAAGGCTGGAGCGAAAGGCTGACAGAGACGAGAGGGGTGATGCGGTCCATGGGTCGCACAAGGCTGGCGAGCTGAGACATGAACACATGACACTGCAGATACATGAGGTGATCGGCTGGGCAAACAGGCCACTTGGCGTTGTATATATACCCCTTATACCTGCGTCTAACTAACTATGCTGTTGACACTAACATTAAGCGTATTTTTTCTAGTTTTTACTTTGGCATCAGTTAGACTTACTTGTACATACTTTATCCGTCATGAAACAACGGTTGCCTATTTCGGTAACCGCTGCGGCCCACTGAAAAAGGTTACCGTTTCAGGCCGGGGGTACCGGAGATGTTCCGTTCCAGCCTGAGGATGATTGGATTGGACGAGAAAGAAAATTTATAAAGTTGATGCAATAATGATAATCTTGTTGAGCAGAGGAATCATCAATTTAGAGAATTTAGAGACTTTATCAATTTAGAGAAGTCATCAATTTACAGAAATCATCAATTTACAGAAATCATCAATTTTAGAGAAGCCATCAATTTATAGAACTCATCAATTACAGAAATCATTAATTTAGAGAAGCCATCAATTTACAGAAATCATCAATTTACAGAAATCATCAATTTTAGAGAAGCCATCAATTTATAGAACTCATCAATTACAGAAATCATTAATTTAGAGAAGCCATCAATTTACAGAAATCATCAATTTACAGAAATCATCAATTTTAGAGAAGCCATCAATTTATAGAACTCATCAATTACAGAAATCATTAATTTAGAGAAGCCATCAATTTACAGAAATCATCAATTTACAGAAATCATCAATTTTAGAGAAGCCATCAATTTATAGAACTCATCAATTACAGAAATCATTAATTTAGAGAAGCCATCAATTTACAGAAATCATCAATTTACAGAAATCATCAATTTTAGAGAAGCCATCAATTTATAGAACTCATCAATTACAGAAATCATTAATTTAGAGAAGCCATCAATTTACAGAAATCATCAATTTACAGAAATCATCAATTTTAGAGAAGCCATCAATTTACAGAACTCATCAATTACAGAAATCATCAACTTCACATAGCTGCCTTGCTCCCCACTACTCCAGTCAGTGATGCCCTCGATATACCAGCCACTCACTATCTCATGTTACCTGCCATACAAGATACCTGTGAACTCCCGTCCCATCCCAGCCTGCAATTCACCTCAACCACCCTCATCCAATCCATCGTTCAGTACCTCGTCAACGCCGGGCTGTCCTTGCTCGCCGGATACGAGAACTTCGTCTCCACAAACACCTTTTGCATCCCGTCCTTCTTCTCGTCGAACACGTGGTACACCTTGTCCAGGTCCTCCAGCCGCACCCGGTGCGACACCATCTGCATCGGGTCCAGCTTGCCTCTTTCGATGTCCTTGAGCAGATCCTTCCAGTACAGGTGCACCGGCGCCTGGCCGTTGCCGATGAGGCGGATGCCGCGCTGCATGAGCGAGCCAATGTTGAAGTGGTTGGTCTGTTGGTGTTAGTGTCGTCCATGGAAGAAGAAGAAAGAAGAGACATGTGAAGAAAAGAAGAGAAAAACAAGAAAGAAAAAAAAGTGGAAGCGAGGTACTCACAAATCCAGCGTAGATGCCCGTCACGCCGCAGCGGCCAAACGACCGCACGCTCTCAATCATCTCGTTGACCAGCTCGCTCGTGTCCGTCTCCAGTCCGACCGTCATCTCCAGCCGGTGCAGCCAGCCCTTGGCGTACTCGCCCGCCGCGCACTCGAGCGCCACGTCCGGCCCGCGCCCGCGGCACAGCTCCTTGAGCCGCCCGACCACCGTGCCCTTCTCATCGCCGGACGGCGCCTTGTAGTCGACCAGCTCCAGCCTGTCCGCGGGGAACTTGCCGCGCATCGTCGACAGCCGCGGCTCCGTGTCCACGAAGATGAGCTTTTCGGCGCCCTTGTCGAGCGCGAAGACGCCGGCCATCTGCCCGATGGGGCCGGCGCCCCAGACGGCCACGCTGTCGCCGGCCTCGACGCCCGTGTCGACGACGCAGTGGTACGACGTGGCCAGCACGTCGGACAGGAAGAGGGCTGTTTTTTGGGGGGGTCATCAGTCGCGTCAGCAAAACCCAAAATCTTTTTCACCACCATCCTTTGGACACAGCGGAGAGTCAATCGTCTACTCACCCTTCTCGTCCGGCACGCCGTCCGGAATCTCGAGCAGGTTGACGTCGCCCAGCGGCACGCGCACGTACTCGGCCTGCCCGCCCGCGAAGCCGCCCGTCAGGTGCGCGTAGCCAAAGATGCCCGCCGTGCGGCCGCCGTACGCTTCCCGCTGGAGGGTGTTCGCGTTGGTGCGCTCGCACTGCGACGACAGCCGGCGCTCGCAGAACCAGCACTCGCCGCAGGCGATCTGGAACGAGGCCACGTAGCGCCGGCCGACCTCGACGTTGTGCACGGCCCGGCCCACGACGGCCGCCTCGCCGCAGAACTCGTGGCCCAGGATGTCGCCCTTCTTCATCTCCAGGATGGCGCCGTGGAGCAGGTGCAGGTCCGAGCCGCACACGGTGCTCCCGGTAACTTTGAGGATGACGTCGCGGTCCTCGACGAGCTTGGGCCGCGGGACGTCGGCTGCCGGAGAGACGAGGTATAGTTAGCTAGCTGGCATCAGGGGGTGTTGTGCGTGGTTTTGAGGGGGGCATGCCTATTTCGACGTGGTTCTTGCCCATCCAGACTAGGGCCTTCATCGTGTCGTCCTTGCCGCCCGAGGGGAATGTCGAGACATCTTGCTGGGTGATGGCGTTGTCGTCGTGGCCGGCAATCTTCTCCGCAATGTTTGCTGCCTGCGCGAGAGCCATTTGAAGACGTGGATTTGTAAAATAATATGATTAATCCAGCAATCAATTTGATGATATTATGGCCTAGAAAGATACAAGTCATAGACAAGACGGCGCTTTTATCCTCTCCATTCCGCGCTAGATGCCGCTCCTACCCTGACGAGATGATGACGCCGACTCAAGTACATGACGTGTACTCCCACATACCAACTAAATCGAGAACCAGTCGCAAAATGGCAACACGATGAGATTATCTTCCACCATGACGTACCATTTACATCGAGATTTATAAACAAAGCCGTTGGTGCGAGCATAGCAAAAACGGGAATAGACTCAGAAAAGAGTCCAAGACGGCTAGGCTAGTGGGAGTTGCGATGAATCGCCCAAGAACCCACTCGTTGTCATATTGACGCGTTTGGCGCTATTTTACTACCGTGGAACTGAAATGTACCGATGATGTCATTTGATTGGTTGTATGTTGCTTGCTGCCTCTGTCTGTCGAAACCGATTGCGAGCGCATGAAAGCAGGAAATCAATCATCAAACTACGAATACCCATCTTCAATTCAGGCTGATCCAAAAAATAAGCAATAAAATAAAAAATAAAATCATGAGAGCGACTTTCAGGTCCATAGACATAGTCATGTGTGACCTGTCCTGCTTTCTTCAAAATAGAGAGATACTGATTAAAAACGAAGGCATCTACCACTGGGTCTAGCTAACCAGGCGATGAGCACGGATGCACTTGCCAACTCCGAAGCGCTCAATTGATACTACCCTCTCTTTCCATCCTATCCTCTAGATTCTTAGCTTGGACCTGCCGATGGCCAGGCGATGCGGCACTCTCCAACCATTCCCGTTGACCATGCCACTCTTCAGCGTCTGCCTGCAACCGTCCCTGTCCTGCTCGCACAACCCATTGCCATTTACCCGAGACGTGCCCTCCATGCCTACCTTGTCCGTGAGTGATATGAAGCCAATGCCGCAAAGGTACTGGACGCTGCGTCGCACCGCTGCATCTACCTCACCCGGGCCGTCAAGAGGGGAGACGTGGGTTTGGACGCCCGCCTTGCCCTCGCCGTCGGAGCAGCTGCCGAGACTCGTCCCCAGATACGGCATGATGCTGGATAGAGGGTGACCGTCATCGTCATCCTCGATCTTTGCGTGCGCCTGCGCCAACCACAGACTCCGTTCTCTCGGCTCCAGAGACTGCCCAGTCTGCGCCTGCACGGCATGCCAGAACCGCTCTACCGTGAGGCCGCGATCTATGTCTTCGTGTGTCGGACCGCTGCGAGCCTCGCTGCTGTGAGCCCGGTCGGCGCCTACCCCGTTGACACGCCCTGGGCAACTGGTGCGCTCTGGCGGATTGGCGCGGAGAACGACACGCCGTGCCACATAGTCGACCTCTGCCACGTCCAGCCACGAATCCGCGGGATCGGATGGGTACGACCCCATGCGACTTGCCCCGGCGACCAGCTTCCAGATGAAGTCGTCCGTGTTTGAGATGCCGGAAGTCTGGTCGCCGATTATGTACCCTGGCTTCACAACGGAGAAGCTGCATCCTTGCTCGCCCATGTCAAACGCAGGGAATCTGCTCGTGTGGTTCTCGACAGACTGAAGTTGCAGCCGGCCCGCAGCTAGAGTCAACTGTTCAGCCACGTACTTGGACTGGCTATACCCCTCGGCATCGTCCAGCAATCTCAAAAACTGCGCCTCTGAGTGATTGGCTAGTTTCTTTGGACCACCTGACACATACACGAAGGACTGAATGGATGGAGAATGCAGAGCGACCTCAAGCAGCTGAAAGGTCGACTGGACGTTGACCGCCTCCAGGATGTCGTACTCGGCGCTGTAGTTGACAACCGCCCCGTTGTGGATGACGGCATCGACTTGGGAGACTTGCCTCCACTGATGCTCGTCGAGACCGAGCCCGGGCTTGGCCAAGTCCCCTGCCCAGACCGTGATGCGGTCGAACGCATCGTCCTGCCACCACCCAGCCGTTCTGGCAACCTCACGCAACCGCAGCTTCGCAGCCGCCGTGTCCGGATCTCTCGCTATGATAAGGATATTGGTCACGGAGTCGTTGCCGAGGAGCTCCTTCAGGATATGCGTCCCGAGATACCCCGTCGCTCCGGTGAGCAGCACGCGCCGGCCGCCGTGTCTCCCCGACCGGTCAACGCAGCCGGTCGGGACGCACGTCTTCAGCTTACCGATCCACGTCTCCAGTACCGAGGCCGTGTCTATGCGATGCATGGTATGATGCCGATCCGATAGCGGTCGCTGCATCAATTCGGCAATGAATCGAATCGTTGCCTCTCGTCGCAGCAGCCGCGGCACCGCGACCGACACCCCAAACTCCTTCACCAGCGCCTTGGCGAGTTTCATGGCAAGGAGCGAGTTCCCGCCGCATTCTAGGAAGCTCGATGTGACGGCGAGCTTGCCGACCTCGATCCCGAGAAGGCTTTGCCAGAGCCGCTGCACGGCAACCTCGGACTTGTTCTGCGGCGCGGCGGCGTCGACGGCGCGACCGACTATGGCGCGAAACGCGGAGAGCCTCTCCGCGGCAATCTCCGAGGACAGGGCTCGCAGGCGTTGTCGGTCAATCTTGCCGTTCACGGTGAAGGGCATGCGCGAGAGCTGCAGGTACAGTGTCGGCACCATGTGCGCGGGCAGCTTTTCCCGCAGCGCGGCGTCCACCTCGGACTGGATGCGCTGCAGTGGCGGGCTGGGCTCGCGAATCTCAACCGGCGGCGCATCCGGCTTGACCAAGCCCTTGAGTAATGGGGCATGCTCGTTTTTGGAGACTACCCCGTCGCCGACGACGGCGAAGCAGGCCACGCTCAGGTCGCCCTTGACGTCGATTGCCTCTACCACCAGGTCGACGGCTCCCACCTCGGAGGCCGTGTGCGTTTCGCGCAAAACGTCCCAGACAGACTGCTCGACGAGATGCGTGTCAACGCGCTGGCCGCAGATCTTGACCACGCTGTCCCTGCGCCCAACAAAGTCGAGCGTCCCGTCGCGGTTGTTCCTCACGAGGTCGCCAGTCCTGTACAGCCTGCCCCGACGACCGGCAACCCGTCCACTCCCGCGGCATAGCCATGCCGGGTCCACGCTGAAGGCTTCCTCGGTTCTGCGTTCCATGCCCAGGTATCCAGAGGTCAGCATCGCGCTCTCTACCAAGAGCTCGCCAACCTCGCCGAATCTGCAAAGGATGGTCGGATCGTCTGTGCTCTGCACCCAGCAGTTGCCGGGACGGCGGGAGCCTATCTGCGACGGCGCCCACGTCTCCCGCCGCAGCGGGCCGAGAGATACGACGGGGCACTCGGAGGCGCCGTACCAGCTAAACAGCCGCGCCGGGGTGTCGAACAGCGGCGTGATGCGCGAGGCTAGCGGCTCGCCAGTGAGCACAATGGTCGCGATGGACGAGGAGGGGATGGCATCGGCGAAGACGCTCATCATAACGGACGGGGTGGTGCAGATGAAGTTGGCGCCCATGGCGTTCATCGCCGCGATTGGGTTGTTGAGCCGTTCCGCCTCCGAGGGGATGCAGAGACAGCCGCCGGCCACTAAAGTCATGAACATCTCGTGTAGGCTGATGTCGAAAGAATAGGACGAGAATTGGAAGACGCGCGACGAGCTGGCCAGTTGCAAGATCTGCGAGCCGTAGACGGCCGCGGTCGAGACGCATTGCGAGTCGAGCGTCACGGCCTTGGAGGCCCCGGTGCTTGCTGAGGTGAAGACCACTGCGGTAATGTTGGTGGTCGATTTCGCTGTCCGTGGTCTTGGCTTGCTGGGCCAGTCGAGGAGTCCGAGCCGATCAACCACAAGTCTTGGGATCTCCACATTGACCGAGATCTCAATGTCGGACAGTGTCAGGATACAAGGCGGCTTCAGTCGTTCTAGTATTTCCGCCAGCTTGGCTGCCGACAGATTGGCGTCCAGAGGAACTGTCCCCCAGCCTCCCATCAACGCTCCCATCATGGCTACGGGCATCCAGCTGGACTTGTACATCAAGATGGGCAGCACCTGGCCGTGCTTCCGGCAGACCTTTCGATCCAGGTGGTCTGCTAGGTTCGACGCCCTCTGCACCAGCTGCTCGTAATTGTACGATCCGTCCCAGGACACGACGCAGGGCATGTCCCTCTGCACGTCGGCCCGCTGGGCGATGAGCTCCTGGATGGGCGTTGAGACGGCGACTGGCGGCGTGGCATTCTGCGTCCACAGCTCGTCGAGCTCAGCATCGGTGAGGGTCGGCATTTTTCAGATATGTGTGAGAAGAGTGTGAAAAGGATGAAGTTTTTAAGAGTGCTTAAATCTCGTTACATGAAAGAGCGTAACGGGGTTGTCGGATGACTTGAGCGTTGGTGCGCATGGGCACGATGGAAGATGTCATAGACAGCAGGCAGGCAGCGACAGCTGCAGTTTTGCTGCCGTTATCGGCGTGTGGTGTACTTTGTATGAACTTTGAATATCTGATGACGCATTTTACTCCTTCCCTTGCACATGAAATCTCGGTGGGATCAACCTGCCCGGCAGGCGTTCTGGAGAGCGCCACGCGCTCTACTCGTGCCACGCGGGTTTCACGGTCATTCATCAGCATGCGAGCAATTGGGAGGGGAAACATTTCTTTTCTTGGACTACGTCGCATAGCTCTCCTGGCTCTGCACGAGAATAGAGTGTACAATTGGCCAGAGCCTTTAGAGACGTCGTCTACTTGCGGCCATCTTTGCCGTCGCATCATCCGCAGCAGCGTACTACCAGGCAGCCAAACCTCATATTGACCTTTGCAACAATACTGAAGCTTCCAATCTGGATTGACCTTTAAAATTATACTAGACCTTTCGACTTTGCAATATCCGAGCTGCCATGACGGAGAAACCCCTGCTTCTGGAGCTCACCACTCCCAATGGCCATACCTACGAGCAGCGCCTAGGGCTCTTCATCAACACCGAGTTCGGACAGGGCACCGGGGCTCCCATCACGGCGATGGATCCAGCGTACGTGGTACTCAGCTTGCAATGGATCCACCACATAGTTAACAAAGGCAGCACCGAAATTGAGATTGCAAGTGTCGCAGCGGCATCCCTAGATGATGTAGACCGTGCCGTGAAATGCGCCAGGAAGGCATTGCAGAGTGATGCCTGGAAGTTGCTTCCCGGCTTCGAGCGAGGGAAGCTTCTTCTCAAGCTTGCAGACCTGATGGAGCATCACAAGGAGGTCCTCGCATCCGTCGTGTCGTTGGGAAAACGGCAAGTGGCAGACCGAACAATCGCGGAAAAGTCCGCTCCGCATGCTAACCGTCGCAGGCCTCCCGTACACATCCGCCCTCGGAGAGGACGTCCCCGGCGGCATCGACGCCATCCGCTACTTCGCCGGATGGGCGGACAAGATGCAAGGCCAGGCGCTCTACCCGACTCCCCAGCAGCTCGCCTACACCCTTCGGCAGCCCATCGCGGTCGTCGCGCAGATCATCCACTGGAACAGCCCCATCATGATGGCCGGCTGGAAGCTCGGCCCGGCGCTAGCCTACGGCAACGCCGTCGTACTCAAGGCCGCCGAGCAGACCCCGCTGAGTATCCTGCTCCTCGCGCGGCTCGTCCGGGAGGCAGGCCTCCCGCCTAGCGTTGTCG
This sequence comes from Cordyceps fumosorosea ARSEF 2679, assembly GCF_001636725.1. Lineage (NCBI taxonomy): Eukaryota > Fungi > Ascomycota > Sordariomycetes > Hypocreales > Cordycipitaceae > Cordyceps > Cordyceps fumosorosea. Next base: position 126,570 of record NW_017387343.1, on the reverse strand, counting down.
ACCTCCTCAACGGGCGCGGCGCCGAGGCCGGCGCGGGCCACGTCGAGCACCCGCTGGTGGACAGGGTCACCTTCACCGGGTCGGCGGCCACGGCGCGCAACGGTCATGACCGCGGCGGCGCGCACGCTCAAGGACGTCACGCTGGAGACGGGCGGCAAGTCGCCGCTGCTCGTCTTCGCCGACGCGGACCTGGAGCAGGCGGCCAAGTCGGCGCAGGTCGGCGCCATGGCGTACTCGGGCCAGATCTGTACGTCGACGAGTCGTATCCTCGTCGACCGGAAGGTGTACCCCGCGTTCCTGGCCGTCCCTCCAAAAGACCGCCGAGGAGACATGCATGGTCGGGCGACCAGTGGCGGCCGGAGACCTTCCAGGGGGCCCGCAGGTGTCCAAGGCGCAGCTTGACCGCGTCGTGGCCGGCCTACATGCAACGCGGGACCCGAGGAGGGCGCCCAGATGCTCGCCGGCGGCTCAGCATGCCCCGTCGACGGGAAGGGCTACTTCCTCCAGCCGACCGTCCTCGTCGACGTCGAGCCGTCCATGGCCATCTACCGGGATGAGATCTCCGGGCCCGTCGGCGGTGGTCTGCTCGTTCGACGCCGAGGCGGACGGCGCTCGCGGCGGCCAGCGACACGCACCACGGGCTCGGCGCGGCCGTCTTCCCGCGGGACCTGGAGCGCGCGCACCGCGTGGCGGCGGCGATCGAGGCGGGCATGGTCTGGGTCAATAGTAGCCAGGACTGCGACTTTCGCGTGCCCTTTCGGGGGCGTCAAGCAGAGCGGCGGCATCGGGCGCGAGTTGGGCGAGGCCGGGCTGGAGGCGTATACGCAGGTCAAGGCTGTTCACGTCAACATGGGGATGATGTTGTAAAATGAGAGGTTATTATGGAAACGATACTTTTTTCTATTTTTTTTGGAAGTTCTCTTTGATGGCTGTAGGCTGCGATTGCAGTGTCCATGTCGAAAGCGCAGCTATCTGGCGCGCAACGGTGCGTCGGTAGTTTCCAAATCATTCATCTTTTCTACTTTAGAAAAATTGTATTTTTCTAGTCTAAATTATCCCGCGCTAATCGATTCCCGCAATTCCGTCAATAAGCTCAAATCGTGCTGCTGGACAGCGCTTCCTGCCCTCCATGCCCATTAGCCTGGACAGCCGCTTCCTGTCCGCCATGTTCGTTGGCCTGGGCGGCCTCTTCTTCCCCGTTATGCCCGTTGGCCTCGGCCTCTTTCTTCAACGGGCACGTAATCCGCTCCAGCTCCTCACACAGCTCCCGCACCTCGCTCACCGAGTTGTAGTGCACGAAGCTGACCCGGATAATGCCGTCACTACTCGGCCTCAAGTTGTCAAACGTCGGCCTTGGCGCCCAGCAGTCCCCCCAAGTAATCCGGAAGCGATCCCTCACATGCACCTGCATGACCACCTCGCTCGACTGCCGCCCGCGCACCTCGAAAATCACAATCGACACGCGCCGCTCCGGATCCGGCGTGCGCCGCCCAAACACGCGATAGACCCCCGGCCGCGCCAGCAGGTACTCCAAGAACACTCTCGTCAGGAGCGTCTCCTGCGCGACGATGGCGTCCCAGCCCAGCGCGCCGAGATACCGCGTGATCGGCGCGCACATGACCTCGAGCTCGTAGCACGCCGCGCCGAGGTGCATCTTGCCGTCGAGCGTGGCCGGGTCGAACCAGAAGTGGTTGATGCTGCTCAGGCAGCGCTGCTGCGCGCCGCGGGCCGCGTAGAGCTGCGCGAGGTGCGGCCCAAACACCTTGTACCAGCTGAAGCAGTAAAAGTCGGCGTCGAGCGCCTGGACGTCCACGGGGCGGTGGGGGGTCCAGGCGACGCCGTCGACGGCGAGCAGGCAACCCGGGATCGTGTGCACGAGGTCGGCGAGCTCCCGGATGGGGTGGATGGTGCCGACCACGTTGGAGACGTGGTTGCAGGTTACCAGGCGCGTCTTGGGGGTGAGTAGAGGCCGCAGCGAGTCGGGCGTCAGGCACGGGCTGTCCTCGTCCTCGAGCGCGGGCGTCCACCACCTGATGGTGATGCCGAGGCTGCGCGCGAGATGGATCCAGGCGCTGGCGGATGCCTCGTGGCAGAGCGTGGAGCACACCATCTCCGAGTCCGGCTGTAGATAGCTCCGGAGGGACTGCCCGAGCAGCCGCAGCAGGGCGGTGGTTGACTGTCCGAAAACTGTGACCGGCTTGTTAGTGGAGAGGTTAGTGGACGGCTTCCGGGGCAGGACTGACCAATCTCGGACGGGTCGGCGTTGATGAAGCCGGCGCACTGGTTGATGACGCTTGCGTACTCGGCCTGCGCGGCGTTGCTTCGCGGATCGCCATCGCCGTGGTCGATGGGCATGTCGTACATGAGCTTGCTCGCCCTGTCGGAGTCAGCATCGCGGGGTTGAGTTGGGAGAGAGACTCAGGACTAACGCCTCCACGGCCTCCTTGAGCACGACAGTTCCGGCAGCATTGTTGAACGGCACCGTTGTTCCTTGCTTGAGGATGGGAAAATGGGATCGGACTTCCTCCATGTCTAGGACATCGCGAGGAGCTTCTTTTGCACAGAGTGTACACCGCGGAGCTTCATCCTGAGAGACTCCATTCTGGTGGTAGCCGTTGGTCGCCGGAGTAGATTCTTCCATTTTTGTGCGCGAAATGAGATGGTACGAGACCCAGCGTGTTGATAAATGTAATCAATTGAATCTGTTGTTGTGAAGGAGGAAGTCGACTCGGTGAAATTCGGCCTCAGTGTGTACTCGCTACGTCGCCGAGCAAGGCCTTCATAGCAACTTGATCCAGATGATGAGCGGTCTCCGCATTTGGTTATCTTACACCCACTGCCAGTATAAGTATTCTCCATGCAATGCAGTACCCCCGTGGATAGCATGCAGCCCAACCAACTCCGCGGTGGCGACCAGGTAAGGCAGTCGTTCGGTTGCCGAGTGCCGCTGGGGATTTCAAGAGATGATTACATCGGAGGTGACTTTATTACCTTGCCACTTGCTCATACGCAGCTTAACACAGCGAATGCCTCCTCGCCACCATCAAGATCCGCAATCATGACCGCCAACGGGACTTCAGCACCAGAACCGGGGCCGATGCTCGCACCTATCGTCCAGGAGCTGCAGCTCATGATAGAAAACAACGATGAGCTGATGAAACTATTCGAGAAGGCCTTTCAAGAAATACCAGAGAACTTCCAAGAAGCCCCGGATGCCTTTGGATTCCCGAGAATCCGCGACCATCGCGGCTTCATCCAGGCCATCGATCGCGGCCTCAAGAGCGTGCCGCCGTGGACGTCGACGTCGCGCTCCGACTGCGTCATCGGCTGTCCCATCAACGAAGCCTTGGTATGCCTTTTCCAACCTACGCGATCCCATCTCGTCAAAAAAGTCTAATATCCCTAGATCTGGTTCATGAATACGAGAACGGGAGCGGAGATCCTCGGCCGCCCGGACGTCAACACCCTGCTCGGCGAGGTCCTCAAGCAGTGGGCCGTCTTCCTGTCCAGCGGCGACTCTCTGTCCACCCTGACCGAGGACGAGGGCAACTGGCTGTCCGTCGCCGCGATAGAAGAACTCCTGCACTCCGTCAACACCGCGCACAACGCGCCCTTTGCCGTGCCCTCCCTCGAGCAGGCCTTCATCTGCGACCCTTCACTCCCCGCCTACGGGTTCCCCTCCTGGGACGCCTTCTTCACGCGCCTCTTCGCGCCCGGCCTGCGCCCCGTCGCCTCCGCCTCCGACGTCTCCGTCATCGTCAACCCCTGCGAGTCGCACCCCTTCGCCCTCGCCACCGCCGTCCCCGCCGAGCAGCCCTTCAGCCTCAAAGGCACCACCTACCCCTTCCGCGCCATGCTCGGTGGCCACGACGATGACGCCGTCGCCGCGCGCTTCCACCGCGGCACCGTCCTCCAGGGCTGGCTCTCGCTGCTCAACTACCACCGGTGGCACGCGCCCGTCGCCGGCACCGTCGTCAAGGTCGCCCACGTCGACGGCACCTACTTCGTCGCCGACCCGGCCCACGGCTTCGAGCACCGCGACGAGGCCACGGGCGACCCGAGTCCCGACCGGCAAGCGCCGGACGCGTCGCAGCGGCTGATCAGCTCCATCGCCACGCGCGAGGTCGTGGTCATCGAGGCGGACGACGCGCGCATCGGGTGCGTCGGGTTCGTCGCGATCGGCATGGCGGACGTGTCCGGCTGCGTGGCGAGCGTGCGCGAGGGGGAGCGCGTCGAGAAGGGCCAGGAGATTGGGTGCTTCCACTACGGCGGCAGCTCGTACTGCCTGCTCTTCGAGGAGAAGGCGCCCATACGCTTCTCGCCCCTGGTGTACGCGGCGCTGGAAGGGCAGGCTGAGATTACGGAGAGGTGCATCGCGGTGAATAGCGAAATCGCCAGAGTGCTGTAGATGTTTAGAAAGAATTCTAAAGTTGTTCTTAGTGAATCCTCCTTACCTTGATAATAACGTTCTCGCAAAGAGATAATGTCGTGATTGAAAACTGCTTCAAATAAACATCGTCCCAGGCGGGGCTTCTACCTCAGGCCGTCAGGAGGCATGGGTAGGCATCACAGAGCGCCCAACTTTTCGATTCTATTCCTCTATCGCCATTGACTACTAAATCTCTTCCATCACCGACATCATTTTCGTAACTCGGTCAAGGCCATCGTCTCTCTTTGCGGCACCCCGCCCACAAACCAACAAACACATCGTGCCTCTCAAAGCTCCGTTCGCACATTCTCACGCGCCTTCTCCTTCGGCGCCTTCTCCTCCTCGTGCATCACCATCATCGAGATGGCCTCGTACGCCAGGTTGGCAGCCGCAAACGCCGTGTCGCCGCCGGCACTATCATACGCCGGCGTCACCTCCACCACGTCCACGCCCACCACGTCGAGCCTGCCCAGCACCGTCATGATCCGGATCAGCTCGCGCGACGTCCAGCCGCCCGTCTCCGGCGCGCCCGTGCCCGGCGCGAACGCCGGGTCCAGCACGTCAATGTCTATGCTCACGTAGACGGGCACGTCCGGGCCAATCACCTCGTAGATCCTATCCGCAATGGCGTCGGCGCCCACGTCGTCCATCTCCTCGACGCTGATGCGCAGGAACCCCATGCCGTCGTCCGACCCCAGGTCCGCCGCGCCCGTGACGCGCCCGTGGATGCCCGCGTGCACCAGCCGCCGAGGAATCAGCAGCCCCTCCTGCACGGCGTGCCAGAAGACGGTCCCGTGGTGCACCTCGGACGCCTTGGACTTCCAGGCCTTGCGCGGGTACGCGTCCGGCGCCAGGGTGTCCATGTGCGCGTCAAAGTGCAGCAGCGCGACCGGCTCGCCGCGCACCGTCTTGAGCGCTCGTAGCATCGGCAGTACAACGGAGTGGTCGCCGCCGAGCAGCACGAGCCGCGGGTGCGACCAGCGGTCGGTCGTGGTCGGGTGCGAGAGCAGGTTGGCGAGCCCGTCCTCCATCTGCTCCATGGCCAGCACCGGGTCGTTGGGAATGATGGGCACGTCACCGCAATCGAGGACCGACGCCCACGACTCGTACGGGTTGAAGCCTAGTTTGGTGTGGAAGCTGCGCGTGGAGAGGTGCCGTCCGGATGCCCAGCGGATGGCCTTAGGACCTTCCCGAGCACCTGTGTTCTGTCATCAGTCACTGCCAAGGTGTTTGCGAGTGCGGGGACTGGCCTCACCGGATCGATAGGTTGTAAGCGCGTCAAAGGGGAGCCCGACGACGGCAATGTCAAACGCAAGAGACTGGTTCACCAGACATTTCGAATGCGGAAGATGATTGAAGGTCGATATCCCGGAGATCGCCCACTAGTCACCATCAGTCAGTCTCGGTCAATATTCATGCTCGGATAGGCTGGGGACGCGTACGTCAGAGCCCCATTTCTCTTCCAGTTCAGCAGTCGTCTCTGTCTTGACGGCCCAAGAAGCGTCTACGAGCCAGAGGACCAGCGCAGCCAGCGCCAAGACGCGCGCAAAGAGTGATCGAAGAGCCATCCTATAACGGGTCCGCAATGAATGCTCTTTGTAGCAAGCTCCTCCGGGCATTGCGTCTCGGTCTCCCCTATTTCAAGAAGCTGTAGTCCTCTCGGAGACAGGAAACGGCGACGCAACTCGTCCCGCGGCAGGCTTTACCGCTTCGCAAAGAGCCACTTCATTCCGCACAACGAGGGTCCCCGGCCTGCCTCCTCTGGCTCTCAACGCATGGGGACGCCATCCTGTTGTCTGTGCTGACAAGATTCCACGACGTGCGGCCTGGATAGCTTATCGTTTATCTTTCGTTGTGATTTTGGACAAGGGGCGAACGGTACTGCGCGCTGACGCTCTATTTATTTGTTATGCATAAATGATTTCGTATCGAATAATGGTGTAGGGGGGTTCGACCCACGCTGCACGCAGATCTTCACTGCACCGAGTTGCTGTGCAGCGTCTTTCATCCCCTTCGTCATCGACCGCTGGTGTCGCCGCAGTCGAGGAGGTGACTTCGATCTCGATTCTGTAGCCCAGCTGTGCCAATCCCAGCTGTCTGCTGCGGCCTTCGGCAAGCGTCAGAGCGCCGTCGGCCTTGTTCTCACGCGGCTCACCGGCCACTTGCACATGACGGTATCGTGTCTAACCCTGAATGTATTAAACCCCTAACAACTCTTGATGTCTATGCTATTACAAAACCTGATCTAGCGAAGCAATACCGTGTCGCCCGTACGAGGCAGTCGACCCCCCTGCCGGTGGCGAATATTCCAGCTCGCTGAAGAGCCGCTCTGGTTGCGGCTGCCTCAGCTGAACTATCCACATTTTAGCAGCGTACAATGCGCGATATCAGCAGACAAGTATTACCATCCGCATTGCCGTTCCACGTCATGAAACTGTCCATCATGGCTGAGTTGACTGAGTTGACAAATGGTGTGCTAGGAGCGTGCTGGTCTTGCATCCAAGTCCGGACTAGGGCAGAGTCATTGTTGCCGAACAACAAGGCAGCTTGATCTTCTGAACCAGCTGCCACTGGTTCAGAAAAAGCCGTGCCAATCCTCTCGCTGCCCGGAGCAGTGCTGCTCCCTGCTGAGAGCGTCATACGCAGAGTTTTCCGTGAGATTGGGTCCAGCTGCTCTGCTTCCAAGGGGTGAGTTAGCACGATGCAAAGCGACTCGGTGTCCAATCGGTTGCCTTCGGTGCCCACCTTGAGGACGATTTCGCTTCTTGGAAGTCATGTTTTTGAGCGTTGCTGCAATGAATAGACCCAGGTTCGTGAGGTTCAGATCCATTACAAGTTGGTTTATGCCGAGTTCCATCAGTTTTGCACTGGCAGTAGCCATTTGCTCTTTTGTGCATCTGGATGTGTATCTGGATTATCCGTTCGTTAGCAGTCATTTTTTTGCATGTCAAGGGCGGAGACGTACGCTGAGTGAGGCACATCTACCGGCAACGCAATTAGATAGCCCAGGTCAGAGCAAACCCCGAAAGCCTTTGTCCACTCATGATACTTATGACCTTGGTCTATCCAATTCAGGCATTTATTCGTCGTCTTTTTGTTTGGGAAGCGCTCGGGATACTTTTGGCAAAGTGTCTTGACGAGCTCCAGGCGGCTTTCCCGTATCCAGTGCTCGCCCGTATGGAGGCCTGCCTCGACAACATGGCGGTAGATGTTGTAGCACTCGAACCTGTGGAGCACTCTCAATACGTCACGCGAGTCGGCATTGTGCTTCTTGGTAGCTATCGCAGCCTCCCAGCCTTGTCCCGTTGGCAAGGCCACCTTGGCGGCCTGCACAGAGCGGAAGAACTCAGCAGGGTTCAACTTGCAGTCGCGCAGAAGCTTTTCCGTGTCTGGCGCAAATTGAACCTGGCTGATGGCAGCTAGGTGCACTCCGGGCTGAGCATGGCAAATGGCATCGGTGGGTGGTGTCGCCGTCTTCGCACACGAAGCACCTGGGGCGGGGAGCTGACGGCTAGTGTCTTGAGCTCTGAAGCCTCCAGCACGAGGGTTCCAAGGCAGAAGAAACACATCGCTTGACTGACGGCCGGTGGACGAGGTTGGCGCTGGTGAGGGCGAGGCTTGGCCGTGTCCGGTAACAAGACGAGGAGTCGCAGCGCTTTCTAGCTGATGCCCTGGATGTGCTACCGGATCCGCGGGTTGTGAGCTCCAAGTCGTATCCAAGTCGTCTGCTGCCAACCGCCTTGTTTCGCGGTCACCATTCGCCAGCTGGATGCGATGTAAGCCTCCCTCTGCTAGTGGCCGTGGGCTTGTATGGGTGTCATCTCTGCGTTGGTGGTGTCGTAGATCCAATTCGGTGGGCTGTTTGTTGCTAGAGTGGTCAGCCAATGCCGTCGGAGTGTAGGATGGTCATGATAATAATGATAAGTACGATAAGGATAATACAGATGATAAGGATGATGGGGGTGACAGAAATGACAAGAATGACAAGAATAATCACAATGATAATTATGACAATAATGATGATGATGATAATAAAAAGAAGCAAACCTGGCAGTGATACAAAATGACAAATAGCCGCTTCAGGGTAGTCAATTCGCCGTCGGCTAGTTGCCTAAGGCAATTTGACACATCTGCAGCCGTGATTTGGCTCTCATTGGCCATGAAATAGCGAGCCAGCCGTGTCAGCAAATCCTGGAGTTCTGTGCTGCTCCATCTCGGCCTTGCCCACATCTCGAGAATGAAGGGAGCGAGCGAGCGCGGCAGAGCAGGTCCCATGGCGCATTCTACTCGTGGGAGCTCGGTATGCGTATAAATCATCTCTTGTATCGTGTGGCAAAGTGAGATTTGCATTTCTTGGTCATGCATATGCAGACTCCCTTATCCGGATCAACCAGCCACTCAACCGCTTCGTGGAGACCCAATTGCATTTTGCTGCACCTGCTTCCATCGCCTACTGTATGTCGCCTCATAGCCAATGGTGTAAGGTCATGGCCGAATTACAGCTGCAATATATCTGCAGCGTCCACTTAGGCACGAATACCATAAAGACTTCAGAAGAAACTGGAACATTGGAACGCAAGAGGACGGAGTATGCAGGCCGATCTGCTTGCATCAGAAGGGGAGGGGATCAGCGGTGGAAGAGGTCAGCGGTGGAAGAGGTCAGCGGTGGAAGAGATCAGCAGTGGAGGGGGCTGTCGCCCAAGAAAAGCCATACCTGCAAGGTGCAGTTTCTTGCTACCTACTTGAGCACAACTCTATGAACTGTATCTGTAGTTAGCTCGCTTGTTGATGGTACGAATGCATCTTGGATACTGTTGAGGCGACATGGAAAGCTGCCAAAGACAGGTATGTGTAGGTGGTGGTACAGGGTATTTCATGCGTGAGCTTGGCAAGGTGAGAAAGAGGCCGGATCGAGCTTGCCGGCTTAGTTGCCGATTCATGGTCTGAAACTTACAGGTTCAGATCTTGCCTCTTGCGACGGCGACTGTCAGCCGGAAGCAATCCCCCAAGCACAGCGCTTTATATCGCTCAGACCCTAAGTGTGATATTATATATATATATATATGTAGAGTGCGTATGTGGCGATCATCGCCATAGCGTCCGATGAATATGCTGGGCAGAGCCAAACAACCCAACCCACCCACCCACCTAGGGTTACTACGTGTCACCAGAATCCGAAGCAGTACAAATCATGACGCATACAGCACGTTTTGTTTATTAATTATTCTCCAAAGTCAGGAGTTACAAATGCAGATCCTCATTGTGATCTGCGGTTAGTTGGCCGCTGCAGCTTGCCTAGGGCGGTAACATGTCTTGGGCTCGGATGTGCAGCTTCGTTACATAGAGCGTGGACTGGCAGCAGAAACTATTGCGTAGCTTCTCGCTATCCATCAGCATGGTCAAAATTACTTGAACACCTTTACTACCGCAGTAGATGGTGGATGATGCAACTTCACTTTGGCAGCACAACATACCTACCCTACACCCGGGAGCCGAAGCCAAGCCAAGCCAAACCTTTTCAGCCCTCGATCGGCTCGAGCTCACGGAATGAAATCTACATCCAAGAGAATTGAACAACAAAGTGCTGGTCTCTTTGCAAGCGTGCCAATTGCAAACCCACACCGAAATATCGGGGTTTCGTCCGCTGGATCCTTCCGATGTACCTTTCATGGATGCGGCAAGACCTATTCCCAGGCCGGCCATTTATACCGTCACCGGTTGAACCGTGCGCAACCCCCCCTTCTAAACTCAAAAGCTGATTCAAAAACTGAATGAGTGATTAAAGACGCACCGAAGCACATCTATGTCTGTGACTTTCGTGGCTGTTACAGGTCCTTCGTGAGAAGAGACCTCCTTGATCGACATAAGGCTCGCCACAAAAGTCGACAAGCCAGCCTTGGCAAGTGCGCGCATTCGCCACAAACTACTTGCAGCACGGGTGATCCATCTGTCGAGGCCGCATTCTCAGACCTGCTGTTTGGGCAGATATCCACGGCAGGACTTGGTTATGACCGGTCACTCAACCTGGTCACCAGGTCATGCACGAAGCCATCAGTAGTAGTGCACTCATCAACATCATTTGCATCATCGAAGCCGCACATTTCTCCATTACAACACAAAAATATCTCCTCAGGCTACTCTCCGGGGCAGCAGACTGAAGATGAGCTTTCGTGCGCTCAAGAGGCAAACCAGCCCAATCTGCAGGATGGCGCGGGTGAGACAACCTGTCGACAGAATGCTGGTGCCGACGTTTGCAGATTCCAGTTCACTCAGGACTTCTCTTATAAGGAGGTCAATGTTGGCTTCGACTCTGATGGCGCCTACTTGGATGACTTTCTGGACTTTTCCGACCCATTTCACGACCCGGGAGCCATCTTACCCACGACCTTGGACGAAGCCATAGGAGGGCCTCCCACCACCATCCCTCCATTCAGCGCCGAATCAGCAAATGATTTCCACGACTTCACATTTGACCCTGCTTCACTTCCATCAGATTTAGGTTCATCGTTATTCACAGGCGCATCTACCTCATCTGTGATGTTAGCCGGGTCCGTCTTTAACGGCTGCCAGCTCGACCGGCCCTCCTCCGGGAGTGGTGATGAATTTACCGCCTGGCTTTTTAACGAAGCTTCTACAGTCTCCTCTGCCAGTTAAAACAGCGTCGTTGATTTGGTAGATGATGTTCTTGGATTGAATCCGGGTCAAACCCCGCCGACAATTGCAGGTATATCAGAGTACCTAATGAACTGCATGGGGGAGCAGGCACAGGGAGACAAAAGCAGCGTTCTTTCGCAAAGAAAACGACAAGAGGTGCTAAAAATACTCAAGAATAAGTTGAGACCACACAAAGTCCAGAGAGGCGACAGCGGGATGCAGCAGTCGTTGAGGGCAACGTCGATGACGGTGACCATGTCCTCAGTCTTACAATGATGAATTCATACATCCACTCATACTGGCACTATTTCCACCAATAGCTTCCTATTATACACTATCCAACATATTGTGTAGAAACTTCGCCCAACGTCCTTTTTCTCGCCATCATGGCGATCGGGGCGTCAGCATTGAACCGCATTCATGGTCCATCAACGACGCGAGCCATGGCTCATCTGTCGCACCTCATCATACAGGGTCTCCGCTGGCAAATATTCATGGACCAAGATTTCTTTCAGCTAGATAAGCCCACAGAGCTTTGGGTATTACAAGCACTTGTGCTTATCACTGTGTATAGGGGTTCCGCTCCGGCTCCATGGGCATCGGCAAATAGTCCTCGGTGGTCACAGTGTTGCGGTGCACATCTATGGCAGCGTCGATGCGCGCGGCGAAGATGTGCTGGTGGTTTTGCGCGAGGACGCCGGGTCCGACGATGGTGCCGTACGGGGACGTCTTGCCGGGATCGATGCTGACCCGGCGACATGATACCCGTCGGGCGTGTCTCGAGGTGAATACCTTCCGCGAATCAAGATGGTAAGAAGAAATGTATTCGTAGTTGCCTAGGGTAATGATGAATTGAATGATCAGCTTTCGGTCGCGCACGACAACTGCGCGCCCTGTCATGAGATTGTTGTGCTTCCACAGAATACCATCGTCCTGCTCATGGATACAGATGACATTCTTGACAGTGCTCGGTTCGCCATCCGGCTTTACCAGAGTAGCGTCCAGGTATTTAATCGCGCCGAGGCAATCGCAGCCCAGGCCGAGCTGGTTGGCCGTCCAGCCAGCGCCCACGTCGCCAAAGTCAAATGCCTGCTTGCGATGATGGGGCGGTCTGGGATCACAGTACGGGACGGTAAGCTCGCTAAAGGAAAGTCTGTGTATCAAGCTGCGGTTGTTAAAGTGTATGTCGTGAAGCACGGCGCGTTCCTGCGGCGTGAAGGAGATGCGGAAGCGCTACTTCTGCCACTCGACGAGGCCGCCGTCCGTCACAGTAAAGAACACGCCATGTTTCCGAATCACGTCCAATGGCTTAAAGTCCATGCGGTCCGGCTTGTCCAGCATTTCTGGGATGTACTCAGAATGCCTCTGATGCTCAGTCGGCTTCTGCGGTACAGGATAATCTTCCCCTACCAACTACACGGCGAAGTCGGCCTCAAGATCTTCATGGCCACCGGTAGCCGTCCGTTCGACGCGCAGGACCTCCATGGTGGCAGTGTCCATAACGACGCAGAAGGGAAGCGGGAACGGGTAGTGGTTCACGTCGTCGTTGTTCTTGGTCATGCCCCGCGCAAAGAAGAAGAGTTGTGTGAGGCGACGGGTGTTGCCCGGTTCAACATCGGAGCCTCCGAACGGCCAGGGATCGATGTAAACCTGCCAATGGGGCGGGAGCTGCAGCTCCTCGACCACGCGCTGGAAGACGGGGCTGGCGAGCGCGCTGTCAATGAACTCTTGGAACTCGTCGACGGTGAAGGACGTGTGCTGGTGCTGCTCCAGGAGCCGGGTTTCCGTCTCCTTGCCTGTTGCGACGTCCACGGTCGATTCCATGTAGGAGCGGCTGCCGTCTTCTTCGATCATGTCGTACTGCGCGCGCGCTCGACGCGGGGGCGGTGTGGAGGCGGCGGGATCAGGGAAGCCGGCTCGTTCGGCGTCGAGATACGGCAGCATTTCCCGTTTGGGCGGCTCGAGATTGAAGACATTCCGGAGGAAGAGGGGCCGCTTTCGGGCATGGCGGATGATGCTGCTGACGAGGCGGATCTCGTCGCTCGAGAGAGCAGCAAGTGAGTGTGTATGAGGGCAAGACATTGAAACAAGGGCAGTTAAGGAGCGCAAAATCGGTGAGTAGATTAACACCAACAAGTTTGAATTGTAAACATGGTTCGTATTCAGTTGCATGCTGTAGGCCAGGTAGTAATAGCGGAAAGTTGGGCGGTGCGGCTTCCGAGCCACGCAACCCACGGGTATTCCTTTCCTTGGCATCCTTCACATCCCTCCCTGTGCGTGGGCTGCTTCGCAGGACTTTTGCAGGACGCTTGAGATGCGTACGATGCTTTGTCCGGTCACATGCTCGCAGCCTGACTATGAGAGCACCAGGTCGGCGGACCGCCTCTGCTCACCTCATCATGAAACGATACACATAGCCTCTATCGTTATGAAGATGGCAACATCAGAGTTAGAACGTCAACTTCAGGCCACAGAGGAATGGCAGAAGGCACAGCAGGGACTGGGCTACAACGGCAACATCCCCGAGATGATCGCGGCCAGAGCCCGCTGCGCGATTGCGTGCGACGCGCTCAACGACTCTAGGGACTATTCCCGCCGCAATCAAGTCGAGCTGTGGAGGAGGTGAGCCGTCTCACAAGGTCCCAAAAAGAGTTGCCCAGCTGACACGAACGCGACCAGACTCACCCTGGACGAGCGAGCCCTGCCGCCGCGCGCGGCGACCGAGGCCGAAGACGAGGCCCTGCTGGAGCGCGAGCCCTTCGTCTGCGCACCCGTGCGCGCCGAGTACGGCTTCAACATCCGCCTCGGTGAGTCGACCTGGGTCAACTGGAACACGACCTTCCACGACACGGTGCCGGTGACCATCGGGGCGCGGTCGCTGGTCGGGCCCAACTGCGCCTTCTACTGCGGTGCGCACCACGTGGACCCGGCGCTGCGCGATGGCGACCGCGGGCTGTGGTTCGAGCGGCCGATTATCGTCGGCGAGGACTGCTGGATTGGTGGCAACGTGGTGGTGCTGGGCGGCGTGACGATCGGGAGGGGGTGCACCATCGGCGCGGGGAGTGTGGTGACGAGGGATGTTCCCGCGTTTCACGTGGCGACGGGGAACCCGGCGAGGATCTTGCGGAAGATTGAGACGGCCATGGACGGTGGCGGTGAGGAGGAGGCGGTTCAAGAAAGGTGATGGATGCTGTTTGTTGGTTTCATGGAGTGAAGGTGTCAGGGGAATTGTGTGGAGCAACAAACAGCTGCTCCGTTTGCTCCTCGGACACGTTGTTCTAGCACCATCATCATCATTGAAGCCGGAGCACATATATTAATTGTATCTATTTCCTCTCCTTCCTCGAATACCAGTAAAAAAATCAGCGAAAACTAGATGGCTTGCAACGTGCGCCCTGAATCCCCACTCTTGTTTGGTGCCAAAATTGGCCTTCCGTGCTGAGCTTCACTCCTGCTTGCGAAACCTGACCCAGCAGTCGTGCTCCTACATAGTCATGGTTAACACGGGTCCAGCTCACTTTCGCGTCTCGCGTGATACAACTTACCTTCATATGCTGCTTTCCCTCGTCGTAAAAGAGCTCGAATCTCGACGTGATGACCGGACCCAGTTGCTCAGACCTGGGCTCGACGGCCGTCGTGTAGCCGCGATAGATGGCCGCCACCAGTGTCGTAATCTCCGCCATGGCGAGGATGTTGCCCAGGCACTGCCTGCCGTGTGTGCCCTGCGAGTTGGAGGAAAGAAAAGCCAGAACCAGGCGGTTTTACGAAAAGAAGAGGGCGGCCGAGTAGGCGGCCCGGCTAGATCCAGGCTGCCGCGACTACGGAAAGCCAGTGTAACTTGGCATTAAAGGTCAGCGTCCGAAGAGATGTGCACCGTGCCGCCTGGCAAAGGACAGAGCCAAAGGTTGGAGAAACTACAACAAAAACCGAAAAGTCGTCAAAATGAGAGACGCCGATTGAGAGCGGCAATGGATGGAACTACGAAGCCATGCCAAGATTCTCCGCTTTATTACGAGAAAATACTGTTTACTAAAATTGAGTCTAGAGAAATGCTGTTTCTCTTTTGTGGCGGTTTGTATCAGAGGATTGTTACTAAATTGGCCTGTGTTATCTACATTGAGAGGATGACGGGTAGAGATACTAGTAACAAATGCTAGGGATGTTTGCTCCGAGTTGTTAACCTGACGCACTCGCCTGTCACAGGAGTACTTTATATTCCAATATAGCTTATTTTTTCTTAATTCTTTTTTGGAGTGCTAAAAATGATCCCTTTGACGTGATATAGCTGTGCATCCGTACTCAAGACACGCACTGACGCTTGATCTTTCATAATCTGCCACTATCCGTTTTGCCTTGCTCGCACGGCCATTGCCGCTGAGAAATATCTTTTGCGTCCTCGTGCGTGGGCACCGACGCTTCTAGAGTACTTCTTTCGGTTATGGGAGGAGAATCTTGATCTCGTTGTGCTCACCACTCGTATGCTCCTTTCCTCCTGCCCGAGCTGAAGGAATTGTCGGTTCCGTTGGGGAAGGACTGAACGTGGACAAGGCCCAAGTCTAATAAACCATGTGTGCCCCAAACGCCTTGGATGTATAGCCGGCACCTTTTCTAATGTAACCCTTTCTAACGTGCCAGTGCTTCTCCCTGGTCTCCACGTTCAGTCATAGTAAATTGAGACACTGTATCCCGAATTTTACTACCTTCCAGCTGAAGCAATCTTCATACCCATCTGCCTCGCATGCTGAGCCATAAGGGCGTCCGCGATCGTTAGAGCGGCCATAGCCTCAACGATAGGTACTGCGCGAGGGACAACATTAGGGTCGTGACGGCCCTTAGCGGCTAGGACGCCCTCACCGGAAGCATCATAGCGCGCGGTAGTCTGGTCCTGGGAGATTGTAGCGGGGGGCTTGAACGCAACACGGAAGAAGATGGGCATGCCGTTAGAGATGCCACCCTGGATGCCACCCGAGTGGTTCGTCTTAGTGTATAGGCGGGAGGGAGGGATGCCAACGCTAGCGCCTGGTGTCGTAGCCTTAGCGGCGGCGGGGGTGGATACGAAGGGGTCGTTGTGGACGGATCCGCGCATCTCGGCGCCATGGAAGCCAGAGCCAATTTCAAAGCCCTTGGTCGCAGGAATTGACATGATGGCGTGCGCGAGGAGAGCCTCAAGCTTGTCAAAGCACGGCTCGCCGAGGCCGGACGGGCACCCGCGGATAATACAGGTGACTGTGCCGCCGATGGAGTCGTGCTTGTCGCGGAGCTCGGCAATCATGTCCTCCATACGCTTCATAATAGCAGTATCAGGGCACCGCACCGGCAGAAACTCGTCAACCTTGTCGCGGGTGAGGGTGTCGACGAGCTCGAGGAACTTGGGGTCGCTGCTGAGGGAGTCGATGTCGTCGAAGAGCTTGATCTTGCCGACCGAGGACACAAAGGCGACAATCTCGACGCCGTAGGCCTCGCGCAGCCACTTCTCAGCGACGGCGCCGGCGGCGACGCGGGCGATGGTCTCGCGGGCGCTGCTCCGGCCGCCCCCGGAGGAGGCCTTAATTCCGTACTTCTCGAGATAGGTCCAGTCGGCGTGGGAGGGACGCGGGTAGACATCTGTCGTTTTTGCTGCGTAGTCCTTCGGGCGTTGATCTTCGTTCATTACTGAGAGCGTTATGGGGGAGCCCAAGCTCATGGGATGTTAGTATCGTGATATTTTGACTCTCCGTGGGGTGGTCTCACGTGCGCCCGAACTCGCATCCAGATCCTATCGTCACGCGGTCCTTCTCGTCGCGCGGGGTAGTAATGGCCGACTGGCCTGGACGTCGACGGTTGAGCTGCGGCTGGATGTCATCCTCAGTGAGGGCAAGGCCTGGCGGGCAGTTCTCGATGATGCAGGAGACACACTTGCCGTGGGACTCCCCCGCGCTGTGAACAATGAGAGGTCAGTACGCCTGTTGTGCTGCGCCCGTGGTAGGTTAGTTGACAAAACTCACGTCGTCACGCGAAAGTAGTTGCCAAAGCTCGACATAGCGTCTATATCTGTTCTATATAGTCCAGTGAGCGAAGTAAGTTGAAAGCAAAAGGGAGGTGTTGACGCAGAGATATTTTTACCTCTGCGGTGACTAATCCGAGGTCGGAGCGTGGGCGGGCAGGCGCTGTCACGTGCATGAGAGATGCGGGTCCAGCGCTTGCTGGCTCCAAAGAAAGTTGCATGATCGCCTTCATTCAGCAAGCTTTCCGCCAACGTAGTCTGTACCGACACCCCCCAAATAAAAAAAAAAAAAAAAAACGACGACGGCCCGGCCCGCCGTCTTGAACACATTACGGCTGCTCGCCGAGGCAGTCTGCTTCTTCTGCCGGGGAGCCCGGCAGCAGGCCAGAGAGCTTGCGTCGGGCAACGACGTCGCTGCCGATGCATACGATGCGCGAGCACTAGTTACAACAACAAGAAACAGGACCGTCATGTATGCATAAACTGGAATTTGCTCAATTGGCCTGTCGATGCGGCGGTGGCAATGGGCGTGGCGAGGAGAGGGACGTGAGCTAATAGCTGCGGCTGCTCTGGCGCTGCTGTTCAGCAAGATGAAGGTATGTCCATACGCTGCGAGAATCATATCCAAACCATTTCTCCGATCTGTAAAAGTTGCGCAAAGCAAGTTTTGACCATTTGAATGCTGTTTAGCGGTCTCTAGCAGTGCGAAATATCTTGACAACTCCTTTGTGTTTGGTAATCACAGCGAAATCAGTGGCTGACCACCCAGCTGTCCTTGGCGTAGATGTTGGCGCCCTTGGCGATACGTGTCCTGACCATGGCTTCGTTGCCAGCTATCACTGCACAATGCAATGGCGTCCACCCAATTGTAAAGTCTCGAATCTTCAAAACGCGGCGGCTCAGCGAATCATGGATTCCGACAGTATGACCAGCCTCGTGTGTGTTTCCGCGCCGAAGCCGACCACACAAGGCCAGCTCTCGATGAGCACCAGCCCACTCGTGAGCGCTCCTCTGATGACTTGATCAGCAATTCGAGGACGACGATTTCCCCGCTCATGGCTGCGCAATGCAGGGGAGTCCAGCCGACCTTGGAATCTTTAGCGCGTATACCCGCACCTAGGTTAAGCAATAGCTTCACAATCGGTACATCTGCGTTCATCGTCGGGGTGTGGAGAGGGGTTATGCCATTTCGTCCCCTCGCGTCAACATCGAACCTCCCTACTTTAATGAATGATTTCCGGGCCCGTATTGCATTTTTCCGAGCTTGAATTAGTTCGTGGATGTGTACGACAACGCTCAACGATCCCGCCTTAGCCGCTCTGTCTAACCGGCGTTGCCAAACTCGTCGACGTCGCTGAGCTTACAGTCACGTCTAAATGCCAGCTTAAAATCCCTCACTAGCTCTCCTGGAGGCATGAAGTCTAAGATGCGGCCGCCTCAGTACATCCCGTTCATTCATGCCAGATGTTCTAAACGTTGTCCTGAGTTCTTGCTTTTATCCTTTTTTGACGCATTCTTCCGGCGTTTTCCTGACCTTGCTAAGTTTGGTTGTCTTTGTTGTAAAGCACGTCTTTTTCCACTGCATGTGTTTTTCTCCCTGCCTTGAGGCCCATGATCCGGTGTTTCGCCCATGGTCGTTTCTACCTCTGCGGGTTTCTTAAGGGAGCCAATGGCTAATAATGGTGGCTGAAATGCCAAGGAACCAATAAACTGGCATCGTATAGCACGGCTACCCGACTCAGTTACCCTGATAAGAATGCCTCTTTCGACTTCCTCAACTTAAGGGCTTTTTGTCGGGGGTAGAAGCAAACGGCAGCGGCCAACATTAGCTGGCTGCAGAGCGTCGCGTACCCATTCTTCAACCAATTCATGCGCACAGCCCCAGACGCACCTGTCTACTAATGTTTCGGCAGAAAATACCCTCCAAATTCCAACTAATCCTCCATCCCTAGTGAACTTCAGGCACCAGGAGCCTATTTCGTGCTCATGAATCTGCTGCGGCGGTGCTCGTGACAAGTCAAAGATGTTTGTGGGACACTAAGAAAAATTGCCCGGCATAGTAGTCGACGTGTGGAAGAGATACTCGTGGGGTATGCTTTGAACTGTTTTGAGAATGCTCTGGTACGTATCTCTCTGGCTTGTGTCTCCTTGACACCCTTTCATTTCGACTCCCACGAGTAACCCTGCAGTTGTAGCTCGATCCTTAAGCCAAGACGTGTGGCAGGGCACCAGCAACGATTGCATGGCTGCTGGTCAAATCAACCGGTCGCCAGGAATGATAGCAACGTGCGTCTCGGCTCTCAGCCACGGCGGTTGGTGGTGGTGGTGTGCCTCACTCACGCTCGGCATGTGTGCTGGTAACACGCGCAGATTACAGCAAAATGCGGCAGAGAGGGATGGCTGCGTTAATGGTTGACGTAAGGCAGTTTGGTGTTACAAGTGGTAAAAATTTAGAGACGAGTAAAATCCTGGTTTTATTTATTTAAACTTGATGCACAGAAGGTCAATATACCATCGTAGAATCAGCGTTCTATAAGGACTGTAAAAAAAAAGCAAGTAGTGATATTGAAAACAGTAGCTCAAGTTACAGGAACCGGGCTCACTTGCAGTCACACAGCAAAAATCCCCAGTATCAATCCCTACATATGTCTGCCTGTTGAAGGTATCCTATCCTGTCTCTGTCCGCCCAGTCAATGTCTACGGCTTGGAAGCCTTGCCCCCGGCCCGCCCTCTTAGCAGATCCTGCATGGCGAGCACCATCTTCTCATCCGTCACCAGCTTGAGGTACGACAGCGACTCGCCCCCCTTGGGCACCTTCTCGACCTCTTCCTCGCTGAGCCCCGTGATCTTCGCCAACCACTCCACCGAACCGAGATCGTTCTGCTTCACCAGCGGCGGGATGTCCGGGTGCGCCGCCCCCTGCTTCTGCTCCTCCTCGTAGAGGTGCCCGAACTTGATCGCGATCAGCAGCTGCAGCGGGCGCGCGTCCTTGATGTCCGACTTCCACGGGTTGCGCAGCTCGTCCTCGGTCCTCTTGAGCTCGCCGCGCAACAGCATCGCCACCTCGAGCGCGTGGAAGACGACGAAGAAGTTGATGCGGTCCTCGGAGAGGTTGGAGCCGGGCAGCTCGCGCAGGTAGTCGCGCGGGGAGAGCACCGCGGGGTCAAGCCCCTGCAGGCCCTTGGACTGGCCGAGCATGTACGCGAGGTTGAAGGACGGCGGCAGCACCGGGGGCTTGCTCTGGAGGTACGTGGCGATCTTTTGCAGCTTCTCGCGGACCTCGGCCAGGTTGTTGCTCTCCGTGCCGGACACGCCGGGCACTGGGGTGACCTTCTTGTAGTGCTCGGCCATCTCCGGCGATTTGAGGCGGTCCACGTACTCCTTGTTGAGGTTGTCAGCCATGGACTTCAGCGAGGCCGCGGCGCCGTCGCGGAGCATGTCGGGCAGCGCGAGGAGGTGGTTGCGCTGCTGGCGCAAGGTCTCGTTCCAAACGCCCGCCCGGATGCCCTCGGTTGCCTTGCTCAGTGTCTGCTCGATGCCCGCCTTGTCGCCGCCATCCTTGCTCGCACCCAGCGACTTTTGCGCGACCGCGTTCGCGACGCCGATGTTCTTGGCTCCCTCGGAGACGACGGCCAGGCCGTGCATGGCCAGTGTGCCGCCCAGTTTCGTACGGAACGGCTGCTCCTTCGACGTAGAGTTGTCGTTAACCTTTGAGTAGATGTAGGCGTAGACGTAGTCGGCCAGGAACTTGTTCCACTGGTCGTCTCGGGTCTTGAGCAGGTCCTCCTGCTTAGGCACCGGCGGCGGGTCAAACGCCTTGATGATGCCGCGGATAGCGTGGATGGCGAGGCCGATCGGCGCGGCGGGCGACAGCATCAGCCCGTCGCCAAGGCCGCAGAGCACGGTGTCGAGCATGTCAAAGTTGTCCTTGAAGGCCTCGGAGACGGCGTTGGCGGTGCAGCCGATGATGGGCACGATGGAGGTCACGGCCTTGGCCTTGTCGAAGATGTTGACGTCCTTCTCGAACGCCTCGGTGACACCGTTGATGTACGAGCCGACGGCAATTCTCTCGAAGGGAAGATTGGCCAGCTTTCCGGCGGCGAGCTCGAACCGCGACGACTCGAGGGTGAGGGGTTTGTAGCCCAGGAGTTTGCTGCGCGCGTCTTGGATCGAGAGGGAGAATGCGTCCTTGATGGACTTGGACATTCCGCCGCGAGCGGCGAGTTCGGCGAACTCCCTTTGCGAGATTTCTTCGGCTATCTTGACCGACTCGGCGCTCTCGATAGGAGTCGCGCCTTCTTCAAGCGGAGTGGTATGTTCGGTAAGCTTCCCTTCCTCTTCCGCCGGCTCGGCCGTCTTGCCCTCCTCTTCCGTTGGCTCAGTCGTCTTCCCATCCTCTTTGGTGTTGTTCAGGCCAGTCTCCTCCTCTTCCTCCCCCAAAATGCAGTCACCGGTTCCATCTCGCTTGCATTTCGGTGCTGGATAAAGCTTTCTCTGAGCAATTGGCGCGTCGATGTCAGATCCATCTTCGATATACACGAATCTATTTCCGTCATAAACGACATTGTACGCTCCCGCATCCGCTCCTGTCGAGTCACAAGGGCATTAGCAAAACCTGTCTCATCAACGCCTCTAAGGTATTGTTCAACATGCTGCAACTTACCACCAAGAGCCGTGATCTTGGACCTCCACTTTCCATTTGAGGTCTTCGTCTTTGTCTGGCTCACCATAGCTGCCGCAATGTCCTTGCGGGCGAATCGCGCCCCATTGGTGCCAGTCACGATATCCGGCATCGGTGGGTCAGTGAGGTAGAAACCATCGGAAACTTTTTGCTTGACATCGTAGAAGGCTCGGACGTTGTTGTTCTCTACATGTTCCGTAATTCCGATGAAGTTTCGATTGCTGGTAGTGATGGCTCGGTATTTCCCTCGGGACGTTGCTGCATTTCGTATGAGACTCGTTGACGAACACGCGACACTGAGCTTGGGACCACCACTTACACTTGGTCAAGTCGTACTCGAGCAGCTTTGATTTTCCGACCTCAAACAGGCCGCCAGTCTTGGGCTGCCATCTGCCGCCTTTAAACTCCAAGCCGTTGTTTCCGAACGGTTTGGAGGATTTGCCAGGTGCAATGGCGTCAACAATCTCCTGCCGAGTCCACTTGTCGTTTCCGAGCTGAATTCCGTCGGGAATTCTGTCGTTTCCAGTGGGCTCGGCCAGTCCTCTTCTGGAAATGTAGCCATCAGAAGGCACATGACCGTGGGCTCGTGAGGCGACCAGGTTGGCAGCTGCCAAACCAAAGAGTAGGGCACGCTTAAGGATGAGCATTGTGAAAGATGGAAATGAACCCGAGGCAATCTAGTGAATCAGTGGATGAGGATCGTGCTTTGAACCATGTCGAGGAAAAAGTCTCGTCTGGCGCAGACTTGTTCATCTTATATACACCGAGTGTTTGTATGTATTGTAAGAATCTCAGCAACGCGGCCGAGTACATTCTTGCTGGCGTGCACGCAACGAGCGTGCAATGCGGATTTCCTCTACACAGCCGCCGTCATGTAGTGCATATCTAGTTCCTGTATAATGGCAGGAGAATTATGTTAATATTCTATGATTCCTTCATGCAGCGATCGCCATATGGTGCGTGGCTATGCAAATGCTCAATCCTGTTTTATAGCGGCCCTACTTCTTTACGCTAGTTAGTAGTTGCCTACCCTATGCACTTCTAATAACAAGCATGCTAATTTTAGAAAATTTTCCATTATAGACCTGCATATTCTTTTGCAGACTAATCGTAACGTGGTCCAGGAAACAACCAGGCACCTCTTTCCTTATTACCGCTATAAGACACTTTTTTCGTAGGGGAATTAAACACTATCAGCTTGATTTTAGAATCTGAAGAGCCTGGACATGCTTCCTGAGTTTGTGACAACTCTTAGAGATATGCTGAAGTCGCTGAAGCTGGTGCTGGGGGACCACAGCTTCGCACCTCTAATCACGTAACAAATCAGGGAAACGCCGTGGGAAAGACAACTAGTTTCAAATTCATGATATGGCACATTAAATAGCACTACACCCTAATGATTAATGCTCCATCCTAGTCAGTCGCCATGCCCGGAAATCCTCGGTCGGTATGAGGTTTCGACTCCTTGTATTTGAGTCAGGTTCACGCTACTTGGACTTGCATTGACGTTATAGTTAGTGGGCAGTTGGCAGGATGCTGTCGGGAACGAGCGAACAGAAAATTGACCAACGTGATGTGCGACGAAAGATTTGGCGGTTTTGTGGTTTTAAAGAAAAAAAAAACCAAAAAAAGAAGAAAAACAAAAGAAAAAAGAAAGGCCATGTCCAACGAAGAGGAACAACGTATCAATACGTACTGGCCAGGTGCACCCGCAGACAGGCCAGCGGCTAGTAAATAATAGATAGAGCATGAGTTATGCATAATAAACTAGCGAATAAACGACAGAGAAGGGACGGTAGACAATAGAAGATGGACGTCAGTATGTTAGACCACCAATGCAAAGGCAGGTGTGCTGACTCGACTTATTACTGCCGCAGCAGAATTCCGACTTCACCACTCCAACCAGAAGAATATGAGACTCGACTAAAAAGAAAAAAGTGACCACCCCTTGCTCGCACTCAGGACCTTTGTAGCAACATGGGACAGCTCAGAGGAGGAGTTTTAGGTGTTCTCTGTGGATCCATAGTTACCTAATCGAGGGCTCTGCTGATTCACTTCATGGGCTCGTCGGGGTTTGTTTTTTTGCCCTTATATAGCGACGCATTGAATATCCGCATAATAACAGGCGGGACCATTACGCACCCCTCGGAATCAGGTACCAAGTTTCTCGAACCGGCAGGCACGCATCAACCCCTCAACTTACGCGTCCAGCAGCCCTAGACGACACCTGACACCCGCTACGGCACGTTCCGAGTTGGTGGTGTGGCCCCCGTTCGCTGACAGGACGAACGGCGCCGGCCGCGCTTCTTGGCGAGCAGGACAACCATCGCTCCAGCAGTCAGCCCACCCCATGTCCGGAGAAGAAGAGACGCGGCCGCTGCTTGACCGGCCTCGAGACGAAATGGCCAACCCGCCGACGTCCAACCCAGGTGTTGCGGATGAAAGCGCCGGCGATGACGCGGCTGCCGTCGCACGACGCGTTCTGCGCAAGATCGACCGCGCCATCATCCCGCTGCTCTTCATCACGTACATGCTCAACTTCATGGACAAGGTGATTCTCTCCAGCGCCGCCGTATTCGGCCTCAAAGAAGACACCGTCAGTCCCCCCTCTCCCCCCGCCCCGCGCGCGCTGCTCATCTCCGCGAACAAACAGCACCTCCACGGCCAGCAATACAGCTGGGTCGCCAGCGTCTTCTACCTCGGCTACCTCACCTGGTCGTACCCGGCCGCGCTTGTTGTCGCCCGCCTGCCCGTCGGCAAGTACCTCGCCGCCAACACGGCCTTATGGGGCGCCGCCGTCGCCGCCACCGCCGCCTGCACGTCCTTCGGCGGCCTGCTGGCCGTCCGCATCCTGCTGGGCGTCGCCGAGGCGAGCATCGCCCCGGGCTTCATGTTCGTCACCTCGACGTGGTACACCCGCGACGAGATGCCCGCGCGCGTCGGCGTCTGGTTCGCGGGCAACTCGGTCGGCGGCCTAGTCTCGAGCCTGCTCGCGTTCGCCGTCGGCCACGTTCACGACGAAGTGCACCCGTGGCGCTGGATGTACATCATCCTCGGCGCGGCGACGTTTCTCTGGACGGTCCCCACGTTCTTCCTACTCCCTGATTCCATTTCTACAGCAAAGTTCCTTACTACCGAGGAGCGCGAGGTCGCGACCCGCCGCACCGTCGTCGCCGGCACGGGAAGCACAGAGGGCGCCCGCTTCTCGCGGGAGCAGGTCCGCGAGTGCCTGGTCGACCCCAAGACCTGGCTCATCGTCTGCATCGCCGCCCTCGGTCAGATCCCCAACAGCGGCACGCAGAGCTTCGCCAACATCATCGTCAAGTCGTTCCACTTCACCAGCCTGCAGTCCACCCTCGTCAACATCCCCTACTCGCTCCTCTCCGCGGCCATCATCGCCGGCACGGGCTGGCTCGCCGGCCGCCACCGCACGCTCAACTGCATCCTCATCGTCGCCGTGGTCCTCCCGTGCGTCGCCGGCGCGGCCGTCATCTACCGTCGCCGGCAGGTCCCCTCGCGCGGCGCGCAGCTCCTCGCCTACTTCCTACTGTCGCCGGGGCCCGCGTCGATGCCGCTGAACATGGCGCTGGTGCAGTCCAACTTCAAGGGCGTGACCAAGAAGATGACCATGACGGCGCTGCTGTTCGTCGCGTACTGCGCGGGCAACGTTGCCGGGCCCCAGTTCTTCCGCGAGAGCGAGGCGCCCACGTACGACACGGCGTTTCAGACCATCATGATCTGCTACTCGCTCGTCATCGTCCTGGCTATCGTGCTGCGCATGTACTTGCAGTGGTTCAACGCGCTCAGGTCCAAGATGGAGGGCGTTCAGGGCAGCTTGGCTACGGCGGGCGCGTTGCCCGATGCCAAGCTGGGCAGCGACGCGGGTGCCACCGCGGTGCAGCTACAACCCGCAGCGTTCGAGGACATCACCGATTGGAAGACTGTTGGGTTCAGGTATCGATTATAATCTTTATATCACAACTTCCAAGGTTATTACATGGCTCTCAGAAATTGAACAAACGAAAGCAGGCCAGACAATGTGGCCGCGCTCGTCTCCGCTCCTCATCCCACCCAGTCAAGCTGAAACCTTGACTGCACACTTTCCATGATGCCCCAGTTTCACTGCGCCTTGTCCAAGTCCTCGAGTATCATGGCCGCCCCCTTTTCGGCGATGGCATACACTGTTGCCTGCAGGTGCGCACTGATCTGCAACGGCATGACGCTGGCATCAATGACACGAAGGTTTTCGACGCCGTACACCTGCAGCCGTTCGTTGACGACGCCGCCCTCCACGCCCGCATCGCCGCCCATCGCGCACGTTCCCACCGGGTGCCAATCCGTTATGGTGTTTTCCGCTATCCAATTGCACATTCGGCCGTCGTCCTGGAAATCCTCGGTCGTCGGAGCAACGGGACGGTGAATGATGTTCGCCAGCGGCTCCGTCTCAACAATCTTCCGGAGGAAGCGGGTGCCCTTTTGCATGATCTCGGCGTCAAGCTGGCCGTGTTTGCCGTGGTAATACCCCGGGTCGATGTGCAGCTCCTTTGCACCTTCGGAGCTCGCGCGATACGGCCGTAGGTGAATGGATCCGACAGAAAACGGATATTGTAGTATCTGCAGCATCGTGCCGTATTTTTTTCCCGCTTCACCTTTGAAGTATGGACTCCAGTTGCCGAGATCAAAGATGTACTCCATGTGGCCCAGCTCCGTGTCGTTTCCAAGTCGATCTATGACGATGGCGGTCTTCTCCGCACCATAGGCAGAGTGAAGCTGCGCGCGAGCCTTGATGTCGGCGAGCACGGGCTGAGGAAGGATGTCCTTGAGCGGGACGTAGCAAATAGAGCAGGGGAGAACAGTCAGCGGCCCGCGCCGCGCCGCATTGTATTCTTCTCGCGCTCGCGCCGCGTAGACGTCGTCGGAGAGATCATCCGGGTTTGCGAGCGTCGGGTCTACCTCAAAAATCGTGGCAAGCACTGGACGGAATTAGCCCTTTTTCCCCTCGTGCTGTGGCCAGAGGCGAGTGTCAGGAAGAGGAAACTTACTGATATGCTCCTGCAGGTTTTCTCCAACCATCGGACTTTTGACTCTGACCGGCACACCTACCTGGTCCAGTACATCAGGGTTGCCGATGCCGGAAGACTCGAGGATCTGGGGAGACTGGACGGTGCCAGCGGAAACAATGATCTCTTGCCGTGCGGATACCTCAAATTCCTGCCCGCCACACTCAAAAAGAACCCCTCTCGCAGCGATGCGTGTACCATCTGCGTCAAGGACAACTCGTTTGACATGTGCGCCGGTGAGAACGTGAAGGTTGGGTCGCTTGGGCTCCGAATCAAGATAGCTAGTCGCGTATGACCGCTTTGCAGTCCTTGGATCCACGCTGTTAATGTTTGTCCATACGCCGACGTTGGAGCCCGCGGTGTGAGCGACGTTGGTCGGGATGCCCACGGCATTTAGCGTGCGATGCCAGAGGCTGTGTGACGCGGAGTACTCGCTGTTGTAGGAAATTTGTATAGGTCCGCATGTACCAAGAGAAGTCGGATCGTGCCTAACATCAAATTTTGCCGCGAGACTCTCGCTCGGTGGGTGAAAGGTTTCCGATTTCTTGAAGAAAGGGCTGGCTGCCACAGTAAGCTTGGTGCCCTCTCCCAGTTGAAGCTCCATGAGGTGAGACTCACAGTAGGCTATCCCATCCCCAGCCTGGATTCCCAAGCTCCTCCCACGCATCGTAGTCCTGGCGACTTGCGCGCACCCAGGTCATGAAGTTGAGCGCGCTCGTGCCTCCCAGGGTCTTCCCTCGCGGCCAGGGGAGCGTCCTCCCGGCGAGGCCGTCCTGAGGCGCCGTCCGGTGGCACCAGTCATTCTCTCCTTGCAGCGAGCGGCCGTAGAACGCCGGAACTTGCACGTTGTCGTCGCCTTCGACGGACCGGCCGGCCTCGAGAACTCCGACCTGCAGGTGCGTGCGCTCAGCTAGGCGGGAGGCGACGGCAAGCCCAGCCGTTCCTCCGCCGATCACAATGTAGTCAAATCGGCGCTTGACGAAAGCATCGGAAGATGTCTGGTACTCGGAGCGCATATTATGAGATATTTTACTTTCGCAAGTAGAAAGCCGAAGTGAATGTGAGTGTGAGTGTGAGTGGTTTTGGTTGCTCGCCGTTTGTACAGCGGGGAAGCTTAGGTCGTTGCAAGGCTCTTGGTGGGAACTTGGCATGCTGCTAGAGCCACATGCTGGTGTTACTATACATGTGTAATGCGAATGGCAAAGATTCTAAGTAGATCAAAGTGAGTTAATACTACTCCATAATTGCGGTCACTAGGTGGAAGGTCTCGCAAATTCGAATTGCCGTATCCGTATGGCATTGGTCTATCAAGGACATTTTCTCCCGCAACCAGCGTGATGCGCTGTGGCTGAACGGCACTGGGAAATGGAATTAAAAAGGAATTAAAAAAAAAAAAAAAAAAAAAAAAAAAGGGAGCGTCGAATTTAAAGGCACTCTTACCCCATGTTCGTCTTGAATGCAACCCTACAGCGAAAGAAAGTGTCCGAGTCGTACACACCCCGGCAGCCCACCTCGTTTATACCATAGTTCTACTAACTTTTAGCTCAGGATACCACAACAAGGCTGTCAGGGAGTAGTATCCAAGGAGGAGACTACGAAAATCATTACCATTGATCATGTAGACTGAATTGTGAGAAAAATTGCAGCTCGTCGCTCAACTTGGAATCTACACAGTGTCTCACTCATCCATCCTCTTACACTACAGCGCTGAGTGCGACCAGCCTACTACCGCCCGGCATGTCCGACTTTCCCAAACACGACGAAGAGCATGCCTTGCAAAACTTGGCACCAGACGCCACCACCAGCAAGCCCCAGCATCGCAACCATCGCTCGCGCATCGCCTCCCGGCTCGCGCGATGCAGCGCGTGGGTGGAAGGCCTCGCCGGCTTCGAGGCGCGCGGCATCCGGCGCGTGGCGCCCGACGAGCGCCACGCCCCGTCGCTCTCCCACGATGTGCAGGTGTTCCTGCTCTGGCTCAGCGCCAACCTGTCGCTCAACAACCTGGGCGCCGGCCTGCTCGGGCCGATGCTGCTGGGGCTCGGCTTCCGCGACGCGGCCGCGTGCGCGGTGCTCGGCGCCTTCTTCGGTAGTCTTTCCACGGCGTACATGTGCACCTTTGGCCCGCAAAGCGGCAACCGTACCATGGTAATAAGCAAAGCGGGGAGAAATTTTGGGCTGGGGCTAACGCGGAGGATAGGTCGCGTTGCGTTTCCTCATGGGATATTGGCCGGCAAAGATTCCGTGCCTGCTCAACATCATCCTGATGATAGGGTACTGCACCATCGACGCCATCATAGCGGGCCAGGTGCTGTCCGCGGTCAGCGGCAACGGCATGAGCATCGCCGTCGGCGTCGTGGTCATAAGCGCCGTGTGCTGGATGATTGCCGCGTTTGGCATGTACCCTTTCCAAATCTACGAGCGGTAAGTCCACAAGACCAACCATTACAGCGATGGCTAGAAAACATCCGGCTCATACAAGCTCCTGTGCAGATACGCTTGGCTTCCCCAGGTTATCGTCCTGGCCGTTCTGATCGGCTGCGCGGGGCCGTACTTTGACGCTGCGGCGCCCAACACCGTTTCCGGCACGAAGCTGGCTGCCGCGCGTCTGACGTACTTCAGCCTGTGCTCGTACGTGCCCAACTCGTGGTCCGCCGCGGCGGCCGACTTTTACGTCTACTACCCTGAGCGGACACCACGGCGGCGGATTTTCCTCCTGACGCTGGCCGGCCTCTGGATCTCGTTCAGTCTCGTCTACATGGTCGCCATCGGGCTGGCCACCGGCACCGCGCACCGGCCGGCATGGGCGCAGGCCAACGACATCAGCACCGGCGCGCTGGTCGTCGCCGCCTTCGCGCCGCTCGGGGGCTTCGGCAGCGTGTGCTCCGTGGTCATGGCCCTCGGCGTGGTGGCCAACAGCGTGCCCGGGACGTACTCCAGCAGTCTCGGGTGCCAGACCCTCGGGCGCTACGGCAAGGCGGTGCCGCGATGGGTCTGGTCGTCCGTCTTGGTTTTGATACAGCTGGTTCTCGGACTGGCGGGTCGCCGGAGCCTGTTCGACATCTACTCCAACTTCGTGGCGCTGATGGGCTACTGGATCGAGTTCATGGTGTGCATCTGCCTGCAGGAGCAGCTCATCTTCCGCCGCGGCCGGGGCTGGGACTGGGCGCAGTGGGAGAACAAGGCGTACCTCCCTCAGGGATGGGCGGCGCTGGTCAGTTTCCTCGTCGGCTGGGTCGGGGCTGTCATCGGCATGTCGCAGGCGTGGTATGTTGGGCCGGTGTCGAAGTTGGCCGACGGCGCGGATTTGGGCATGTGGATTGGATTCGGCATGACTATGGTAACCTTCCCACCGTTACGATATCTCGAGCTAAAACATATTGGAAGATGAACGAGCTTTAGCAATTACAGCAGAAATTTCCAAGCTTCAAGAGGTGTTTTGTATTCGTAGTCTATGATGCAGAGACAACAAGGTGAGGAGATACAGAGTATACAGGGGACAGAGACGATGAAGAGGACGAAGAAGATAAAGTAGATGAAAATGGTTAAAAAGGACAAAGAAGATTAAAAAGATAAGCAGGATGAAATTAGTAACAGGGAGAGAGAAAATACAGAATATAAGTTATGCTGGCAATTCACCGATCCATCGATGTCGTTATATCAGTTCGTAGGCGTTTTTAGTCCTCAACGTGCACATTATGACTACACATGACAGATGGATATCATTATCAACCTGAAGAATAGCGATAGGGGTATATTTACTAATAATTGACAAATTTACTTCCACAAACAGGCCTTGGTGTAACTGTCGATTCGGAGCTTGGTAGCTGATTTAAAGACTGAAGAGTAGGTACACGGCGCGTATTCGTATTGCCGCCCATCAGGCTGCAGGCTGCAGGATGCCATCAGAGAAATTCCCCTATCCCCTCGTCTTCTACTCACCCAACAACTGCGTGCACAACTACTAACCTCGGTGCCATGGATCCAAAAGTCCGCAACCTCCCACACGCTTTGCCCGCAGGTTTTGTTGTGGACGGGCGAGACGATGAGACTGCATGCTTCCTTCACCCGTCGTATCCCTCGCCGCTGGACCTCCTCTTCACCTTGCCGTGCGTCGACCCAAGAAACGAGCGAGGCGCCCTCACGCTTCACCACAACACGGCGCTTCTGGCCTGCCAAATCGTCGCAGACAATGCATTCTCGGGGCGGCTCTTCTTCGATCGCGAAGGAACGAGTGCCGTAGAGGATAAAATACCCATCCATGGGCTCCTCCCTCCCGGCACGTACTTTTTCATGGTGAATTCCGACCGTACGTTCACAGAACCGCAAAGCTGCCATGTTGACAAGGCTGACTGTCAGCATGCTCGATAGCTACATATCGTTACCCGGTGGTCCCAACATTTCGTGATTGGCGCTTTCCCCATGGGCAGCTACCCGAAACATGGCCAAACTTCAAGAATCTAGGCTTCATCATCCCGCCGCCACGTTGCGCTGTTACAAACCATTATTTTGGCGTCACCACCGCCCATCTAGTGCCCAGGGAAGAAGAGGATTGGTTCATGCTAAATGGCATGGTCCGGTACTGTCTGGGCACACGCGATATAAACGATTTCGGGAATATAATTCGTCTACGGGCCGACATCCATCGTTGCTTCGATGACCGCATGTTCTCTATCGTACCAAAGCCCATGGCTGCCTCAAACGGGCCGGATTCTCCGAGCTCAGCCCGGGTAGAAACATATGTTTTACACGTCTTTAGCTCCAACGCAGAGGAATTTTCAGCCATGCATCATGATAAGCTCATCCGGTATCTGGGCACCACCTCCCGGGAATTGTTGTTTGCCCGCTTTGCTTGGACCGTCTTTGTCTTGGTGAAGCCTTTCGTGCTCGGGAGGATGGATCGCTCCGTGGCTATTGCTGCGCCTGGAGTGCAGTGGGTTAGGAAGGAATTGTCGGGTCTTGAGCTGTTGAGTCTCTATGGTGGTGACGGATCGCGGAGTGCTGGTCCTGGGAACAGCAGCAGGTGGCGTGATGAGCGACCTGACAGCCTGTCAGACCCTGATCGGTGGTATCGCAAAGCCGTTGAAGAAGACAGAGGACGGAAACGCACGCGTCGCGATGACCAACCTGGCATTCCTGGGTGATTCGGCGGAGTGTGCGAGTCAAGGGGTGAGATCGCGCCACAGCGTCGCATTAGCGCTGTAAGCAAGAGCTGGTGAAGCCATCGTGCCTATGTAAGCCTTCGTCCAGATTTTCCCGTCCAATCCCGGGCCAACGTTTCTCTTGGTGCCGACACACTTGGAGTTTGCGAAGCGAGATGTTCGTCTTGGCATTTGACCACAGAGGGACGGCGGATTTCTATTGAGTTTACCATGGCTACTGAGCGATACGTTGCATCGTGTGATAGCGCGCATGGTTGGGACCTGCGCCGCCGATCAACCTACACTGGCGGCGCATGCATGCAGTCTCGTCTGATGAAGACGCATCAATAATAGAGGGCCAAGAAACGTCGCAGTGGCCTCACGGTTTGTGGATAGTCGGGATATCAATTGGCTGGTTTTCTTTGCGGTAAAATTGTTTCTTGGGCGAGGCTGATGAAGAAAGGGCAGAACTTAATAGCTCCATAACTTAGTGTTTAGTAACGGATCAATGTACTCGACAGAGGTAACGCGGCTGTTCTTTCCGCGAATCAGATACTCTTCCCCACAGTCTATTCCTGCAATTTGCCATGGTAGCTCATCCAAACTCTACACCTACCAATCTACTGTTGACGTTGAATTAGGCGCATTCCTAATTTGGCTTCGCACCGAGGATGGAACGTTGAATTCCCCGCCAACTAGTCAACGGAGCTGCATACAACTACATCCCAGCGCCCGAGAGAATGCCCGAGAGGTTCCTCTTAGCCCAGGTCTGCAAATCTTCAAAGCCATCCGTGGGGCTTGGCGGCTCTCTCCGTCAGCCAGTTGATGCCGAAGCTTGACAAGAATTTGTCCCATTTTAGTAAGTCACCCAAGCGCTCATTGGTGGCCCTGAAAACGTGGGGGTCGTTTTGTTGCGCCATCAGCAAATAGTGAGTCTCGGCATTGGCGACTCGAAAGTGGTCTGGATGCCCCTGGCCGTCAGCATCGAGTCCCATTTGGGATGGGTCTTTCTGGGGGGGGGGGGTAGGTCGTGTAAGTCGGGCGTTGTAGACAGGGCGCCAGATATTACCTAGAGCTTAGCATGAAGCTTCCAAGATGAACTGGGAGTGTCATGTTGGAAGAAAGGCCGAGAAGAGGATGACTCCCGGAAGAATTATTTCCAAATTACAATGCAACGTAAATCTATATAAATCGTCAATAATCCCGTTCAGAACCTGTCGTTGTTCTTCAGCAGTCTTACAGCAAGCCCTGAGAAACTATCTACTCTCTTTCAACTCAATTCAACTAACTGTCTTTTACACCACGAAGCTCTGTGAGCCTCATCCACTTCTTTGTATATATCAATCCACCTAATCCTCCCGGTCCATTCATTCACCATGTACGCCAAACTCAGCGTCGCCATCACCGCCCTCGCCGCCGGCGTCTCCGCCGCGCCCTCCACCCTCGTCGCCCGCTACGGCGACTCCTATACCTTCTACACCGGCGACGGCTCCACCTCCCGCGGCTGGCCCGCCCAGTCCGCCTGGGGCTCCTTCGACCAGCTCTGGGCCTCCAACCTGCCGCTCATGCAGAAGTCGTGCGGCTGGAACGGCTGGGGCGCCGACAACTCCGGCGCCGAGATCGCCGCCCTCAAAAACGCCATCAACCAGGTCGCCGGCGAGACCGGCGTGGACAGGCGCTTCGTGCTCTCGGTGGTCATGCAGGAGAGCAAAGGGTGCGTGCGCGCGCCGGTCACGGACAACGGCGTGCGCAACCCGGGGCTGATGCAGTCGCACAACGGCGCGGGGTCGTGCGCGGGCAGGGACCCGTGCCCGGCGAGCGAGATCACGCTGATGATCCGCGACGGCACGGCGGGGACGGCGTCGGGGGATGGGCTGAAGCAGACGCTGGCGAAGGCGCAGAGCGCGACGGGGGATAGTGGAGGTCGCAAGTTCTACGCGGCGGCGAGGCTGTACAACAGCGGCTCGGCGGACTACGGAAACTTGAATGACGGCAAGGGCAGCACGCCGTGCTATGCCACGGATGTCGCCAATCGCCTGACCGGCTGGACTCTGGCTCCTTCCAAGTGCCGCGCCTAAGTGGCCAGCGTGAGCTGAGCGACTGATGGTTCATTTGTCCTCAATTTGGTATATATCGTTTACAAAACAGACAACAATGTGTTGGCTGCGCTTGTAAATAGCTGATTTGACACAATACAAGTGCTGATGAGAAAGAAATTACTTGCTCTCTCAAATGAAGGCTGAGATTGGAGGGTGGGCGAAATCAATGCTTACACTTGAACGTAGATGAATTGTTGGAATTTAATCGAGACCGCCGCGTATATCTAAAAGAGTAAATCAAGGACCGGCATCCACAACTGAGTCGCTGATCATAGATCGCCTCCTATATGTACTATCACAAAAACGCTTACATGATCCAGAAATCCCCGATCCTTCCTGGGCGGTTGCTGGAGCAAGTCGAATGCATTGGCTGTTTACCTCCAGTCATTGTTCCACCCGGCCTGCTCGACGACAAAGGCGAGCGCCAGCTCCGAGAAGCGCGCCATGTGCTATCACGTGTTAGTAACCTGCAGGTTGCTCAATGAAGAGTGATCGACCTACGTCTAGAGAGAACCTGCCGCTCTCGTCGTCGACATCCATGGTGTCGTGAATGCCGTGGATGTAGGGGTCAAACTCTCCGCTGATGGGGTCGCCTTCGGAGGCGAACGCGGCAGGGAAACCGACGTTGGTGAAGGACATGTAATCCGAGCCGGCGCCCCTGGAAAAGTCAGCAAAGCTTCGTCAGTCGGTGAATTGCACATACTCTTGCAATTTGTAGACAGCAGACTCGATCTCGCTGTACTCCTGGGCGAGGCCAAGAACCCAGTTGGTCAGAGGCTTGTCAGCAGAAGTCTCGATAATGCCAATGGACTCAGTGGCATTCTTGGCAACAAACGCCGTCATGTCCTAGACAAATTCAGCAAAATCACCGCATCACTTGATCCTTCTACACGTACAAATTCCAGCATGGCGCCGATGGTCACGCCAGATTCCTTCTTGTACTTGGCGATAGCCTGGCTGCCAAGAAGAC
The DNA here is from genome assembly GCF_001636725.1 of Cordyceps fumosorosea ARSEF 2679. Lineage (NCBI taxonomy): Eukaryota > Fungi > Ascomycota > Sordariomycetes > Hypocreales > Cordycipitaceae > Cordyceps > Cordyceps fumosorosea. The sequence continues at coordinate 91,556 of NW_017387343.1, read as the reverse complement.
CGCCCTCCTCGGCGGCGTACCAGTGGAACTCAACAGGCCCGTTGCGGGGGACGTAGCCGTTGTGGACGAGGACGCGGAAGGCCTCCAGGATGCTGACGGTGCCCGAGCAGTCGTCGTCGGCGCCGGGCGCGGGGAGCAGCGGGAAGAGGTAGTTCATGGAGTCCTGGTGGGCACCGAGGATGGTGACGGGCGCGGAAAAGTTGGCGACCTTGGGCTCGAAGCGGGCGATGATGGAGGGCTGCGGGAACGCATGGGGGAACACGTCAAGCGAGATGTGTGTGTGGAAAGGCGCCTCCTTGATGATCTGGCGAGCCGGTTAGTCACGGTAACTCGCAATTTGGAATGCAGGTGCGCTCGTACATCGGCGATGTGGTCACGGAGCCAGAGGGCGCTCTGCTCGCCGGTGACGCTTCCGAAATAGCGGGTGTAGAAGCTGGTCATGTGCTTCAGGACAAACTCCATGTTGTCCTTGGAGACCTGGGGAAACAGAGGCCTGACGAGTCTCTGCTGGGTAAGCTTGGGGAGGTCTGAAAGGGTCAGCGAAGTGCATATAAAAACCCCATGATAAAAACCCCAGGATTCATGAAAAAAAAATGAAAAAAAAAGAACAGGGGCTTTTCTTACGAGCTTTGCCAGACTGGGTGGACAGAGCATTCTGCTTGTAGAATTGCTCGTAGTCGGTGATGTCGGCGAACTTGCGGCCCTTGCGGCGGAGCCTCATCTTGTCGCCCTCAGTCATCCACCGCGGCTCCTTCTCGCCGGCGATGCGCAGCAGGCGCTTCTCGGCGAGCTTCTCGGCCTCCTCGGGGTGCAGTGCGACGTAGGCGTCGACGGGGTCCTTGTGTGCCTTGAGCGCGGCGAGGATGGCCGGGTCGACCTTGTGCAGCGAGTTGGCGTTGAGCGACAAGACGATCTGGCTGTCCTGGGCGGCAGCGCCGAAGCTGGCAAGGCCGAGCGACAGCAGAAGTAGCGCGCTTTTGCACGCCGAAGGGGGCATTGTGACGGGATGTCTGCTTAGGTGAATGAGTTGGTGATGTTGACGAAGAAAGGCAGTGAGAGTGAGTGTTTGCGAGCACCGAGCACGGATAGCGTCTGCTTATTAGGCGCTGAGACAGCGGACCGTTGGCCGGTCGCCATGGCGTCATCCAGCTTGGACAAGGCTGCTGCGGGTGGCGTACCCTGCACCAAGAGTCGCAGAATGAATTTGGCCCTCGCAATGTTCGCTCTTTGGAGTTTTCGCTTTCCATTTACTTTTAATAATTTTATCCATGTTTCCTTACTTGAACGCTTGCACAGCGACGATCAGGTAGCAGTATTCGTCAACAGTTGTGTTATTAATGGAGTTTAAGAGTGTGGGTATAGCGAGTCTATATGCGAGATTCACAAGATTCAAACAGAGCGGCGCATGTAATGTCACCTAATAAGTAATGGCCACCATCTTGTTCAGGTAAGCTGCGTCCATGTCCTGCACCAGGTTCCTCGCAATCCACTTGCCCGCATCCTCCCGCGAGATCGTGTAGCCAATCGCCTTGGACTCGTAGCCCGTCTTGGGATCCTCCACGCCCGCGCGCACCACCCTCTCCGACTCGCCGTTGGTCAGCAGGCTCGGCCGGACGATCGTGAACGCCTCGCCGCTCGCCAGCAGCTTCTCCTCCATCTTGACCTTGTCCGCGTGCGGGCCCTTGAGGCCCATGTACAACGGCACCATCAGCAGCGGGATGTCGCGGCCAAACTTGGACACGCCGGTGCTGCTGCAGGCGGTGATGTGCGGCGCGCCGGAGACGCCTTGCTTGCGCAGCGCGGCGAGCGCGGCGAGGATGGTGTCCATGCCGACCTCGCACACCTGCGGCTGGTCGATGCCCATCTTGGCGGCGGAGAACTTGCCGCCGATGGTGGTGATGATCTCGTCGACAAAGGTGCCGTTGGGGGCGACGAGGAGCTGACTGACGCTGTCCAGGTCGTGGGCGTTGCCCTGGATGATCTTCAGGTTGGGCGCTTGGAGGTCGTCTAGCTTCTTAGGCTCGCGGCAGAGGGCGACGCATTCGTGCCCGGCCTTGAGAGAGTGCTTGAGAGCGCCGAGGCCAACGCCGGTGGACGCGCCAAGGAAAGCAATGTTTCGGGAAGACATTTTGGGGGTTTGGTAGGGGCGTGGATACAAGTTGTAAGTTGGGTCTGGGGCTGTCGCTGTACTGTAGGGCTGAATTGGGATGAGTTGCTTGGCTGCGAAGATGTTGTAATGGGAATGATTTGGAGTGTTGGTTTTGATGATTAAAATCCATTCTTTCGAGGCCAGGTTCGTCAATATTTATAACTTTCTTTCTCGCTGGTATTTCGCCTCCTAGCTGCCGACAACTGACCGACCGGTACATCTCGATTTGCGGACACCACTTGCTAGCCTACTCAAGCGCAACTCTCTCGCGCAGTTCTCGCTCGGCCTTTTGCGTGTCTCTCTGCGTGGCTTAAGCCTCATGCCGGCCTGCTGAGAGCAGTCTAGCTCAGCCTTCTCTAGCTAAACCTGAAGCTGGTTGGCTGCCTAGGCTTCGTCGTCAGCACTGTGTCGGAGGGCGGGTCAGCTTTACCACGGCGTCCTTCATTTTCCTTTTGATGCTCTGTTCGCTTCAAGAACCATCTAGCACTGCAAGGCATATGGCTTTGGCGACGCGAAGCAGGAATACCCACCAACTTGCAGCGACCGCCGCCAGCCTTGCTCCATCAACTTAATAACGATGCCTCTTCCCGAGCCTGGAGAGAAGAATCCCGACGAGGCAGCAGGCCCCACACCCTCCGCGACCGTCTCGTCCGAGAGAGACGCGAGAGTTGGCCGAGCCGGCGCGGGAGGCGCAGGACCCAAGCCGCGCAGCTGCGTCACCTGTCGCTCCCGAAAAGTCCGCTGCGATAAGAAGACGCCATGCTCCAACTGTCGCCGAGCCCAGATCCAGTGCGTCCTCCCTTCGGATGACAAGCCTCCAAGATGGGCGAGGCGGCTGGATCGACTCACCCAAGCAGGCCCTGTCACAGCCGCACCCGCTGATGCTGGGTCCAACCAGGTGATGAGTCGGTTACAAAATTTGGAAAAATTGGTAAAAAGCCTAAGTGCCGAATTGCACCAAGCGCGAGCTACAGGGGTCGACAGCGCCCATACCACTGCGTCGTCACCGTCGACGCAGCCATGGCAGACCCAATCGCAGCCGGCCGAGTCACCAGCCTCTGCTGGCTCTGGCTCGCAATCACAGAAGAAACCTGGTCGCCTTATCCCCGGAAATTCTGGGCGGAACCAATATGTCGCAAGCGGTTTCTGGTCTCAAATCAGTGATGAGGTATGCTCTCCCGCCTCCGTCTGCGTGGATTAGTGTGGCTGATCAACTATGCAGCTCGATTCTCTCAAAATGGAGACAGAGCACCTGACAGGTGGCGATTCTGACTCTTCCGACGACGACATCTCGTCACCAGCGACTAATCCCTCTACTATGGAGATGGACCGAACCCCTGCACAACGTCACGCCTTTCTGTTTGGAAGCAACTTGCGCCCTCAAGCCAATACCCGGGACTGTTGCCCGCTCCCATCTCAAGTTCCGTTTCTTATTGACGTATTCGCCACAAATGTCAATATGATCGCGCAGGTTGCTCATGTCCCAACTGTCCGGAAGATGGTGCGGGATGTTCCTGGCGGCGACCTGTCGACCCTGAGCCCTGCCGACTCAGCACTCATGTTCGCGATTTACTATGCCGCCGTGACATCCATGGAAGAGACCGATGTAAGCCGAATGCGAAACGGCTCACCAGACACGTCTTTCTAAATTGTCTGATATAGGTTAGCCTGAATTTTGGGACGACAAAAGCGAAGCTGAACTTGAAGTTCCGCGTCGGCTTCGAGCAAGCGATGGCTATCGCCGACTTTCTCAACAACCCGACTCTTGTTCTGGTCCAGGCAATGACAATATTCCTGTTCCTTGCACGCCGACACGACAGCCCAAGATTCATCTGGATGATGGCAGGAATTGCGATTCGGATGGCTCAGGCTATTGGCCTTCACCGTGATGGCAGCCACTTTCCCAACTTGACACCGTATGAAGTTGAGATCCGTCGACGAGTCTGGTGGGCGCTCATCATGCTTGATGCTCGCGCATCGGGTGACCAAGGAACAGATCTCACCATTCTGCAAGATGGATTCGACACTCGAATGCCGCTCAACATCAACGACAGCGACATTAGTGTTGATACGAAAGTCATGCCGGAAGAGCGAGATGGCATTACAGACATGACGGTCACGCAAGTTTCTTGCGGCTTGGTAGACGTGGAGAGGAAAATGGTCGCGAAACAGAAAGAAAGCCCCGCATCACCGGATGCATCGAATGCAATATTCGAAGAATTATTCGCGAGACTGGATCACAGCTACTTGCGGTACTCTAATCCAAATGGTGACATCACGTACTGGGTGGGCGTGATTACTGCACGACTGGTTGCTGCCAAGATGACGCTTGTCCTGTATCTGCCAACAATCATCTCTGCGCCGCAAGAGCTCGAATCGAACCAGCAGAGGGACAAGCTTCTCGTTGCTGCCATTGAAGTGGCCGAATATAATCACGCGCTGAATTCGGAAGAAAGGTGCAAGCACTGGCGCTGGGTGTTCCAGACGTATACGCACACCTATGCCATCGTCTACATGCTTCTGTCCGCGACGCAAAGACCATGGTCTCCGCTGTTGGAGCGTGCGTGGCTCGCGTTGCAGAGCCAGTGGCTGATTCCCGCCCAGTACAAGGCTGACAAGGAGGTCAACATTTGGGTCCCCATCAGGAAGCTTACCGTCAAGGCTCGACGACACCGTGATGCAGAATTCGGGCGTCTACGCCAGGACCCGGCTGCGGTGCAGCGACTCGAAGAGGAGTACCAGCGCGTGACCCAGCCAGCCAGCCCTGGGCCATTTGCTGGTCAGGATAACGTCGAGTGCATTCGTTCGCGCTGGTTGGGCATCCTGTCGATGCACACGTATCCAGTTAGTACCAACGAACTGCCGGCTGCTCCTGGTGACAACTATAACAACCTGGGGCCTGGAAATGCAAACTCGTCTCCCTCTCAAGATGCACGCGCTGGAGGTCCAAGCGGCGTTTTCCAGAGCCATGTAACGGGAGACTCTTTGAGTGGCCTAGTGAGCACAGGATCATCTGCACAACCCATGAGTCTGGGATTTGAGCCTTGGGGATGGGATGGAACTGAGCCAGTATCTGGATTCTTTACCAATACGGGCGTCGATGATATGGATGCGCTTGAAATGGACCTAGATGTTGGCGTGGACTGGTCGAGCTTGCTAGCGACGGCGGAGCTGGACTAGCAGATGTATCAGCGTCACCTCGGACATGCTTTTTGTATTACTCTGAAAAAGGTCAATAATAGATGGACAAAAGTAAAGCACTGATTTCCCGGCGGAGATTTTAACCCAATAACTATTGCGCAGTGCACAAGGAGAATTCAGGACACGCCAAGTCAGCCTGGGCGCCTATCGGATAATAGTTGTTCCGGAGCGATCGCGTTGCTAAAAGTTGGCCACCCACGGCTGGCGTCGCCATCGCCTTCCTCAAACAATCTCGATTACCACCTTCCACGCGCTGAAAAAATGTCGTGGAGAAATCAAGGCATTACAGGATCGAACAACATCCCCCTCGGTAGCCGCCGGCGTTTCGGCGATGGCGACGGCGACGCGACACCCGACCGCGACCTGAAGCGTGGCCGCGACCCTGAACCTCGGGGTGCAGAACCGAGCGGCCCTCGCCAACGTAAAAAGCGCAACCGTTGGGGAGATGCGTCGGAGAATAAGGCCGCTGGTCTGATCAACCTCCCTACTGCGATCACGTCTGCCATGACTAGTGAACAGCTCGAAGCTTATACTCTTCATCTGCGTATCGAGGAAATCAGCCAGAAGCTACGAATCGACGATGTTGTCCCTGCCGACGGCGATAGGTATGTCGTTGAAGTCGGCTCTTCTGTGCGCGCATGCTAAAACTCCTCTTCTAGATCACCTTCGCCTCCGCCGCAGTACGATAACCAAGGTCGCCGTGTCAACACTCGCGAATACCGATACCGAAAGCGCCTCGAAGACGAACGCCACAAGCTCATCGAGAAGGCCATGAAGACAATCCCTAACTACCATCCACCACAGGACTATCGTAGACCTACCAAGACGCAGGAGAAGGTCTACGTGCCTGTTAACGACTATCCAGAGATTAACTTCAGTATGATTGCTAACCCTCCAACCCTAACCAAGACGATGCTCTGTCTCCTCCCTCCAACCCCTGCTTGAAGTTTGACCCCGCCCAGGCCATCGGTCCAGGCTTGGGACGTGTGCTCCTTCGTCGAAACGGGTTGACACTTGACATTGATACCTCTTGCGACTTGACCATGATACTAACACGTAGCTCTCCTCATCAAGTTGGCTTGCTTATTGGCCCTCGTGGCAACACTTTGAAGAAGATGGAGACTGAGTCTGGCGCCAAGATTGCCATTCGTGGCAAGGGTTCCGTCAAGGAAGGCAAGGGCCGCTCTGATGCTGCTCACTCTAGCAATCAGGAAGAGGATCTCCACTGCCTGGTCATGGCTGATAACGAGGAGAAGATCAACAAGGCCAAGCAGCTGATTCACAATGTCATCGAGACGGTACGTGCCCGTGTCCTTATCAAGACTATGGATTTGCAACTAACAAACTGCAGGCTGCCTCTACTCCAGAAAACCAGAATGAGCTCAAGCGCAACCAGCTTCGAGAGCTCGCTGCGCTGAACGGTACTCTGCGAGATGACGAAAACCAAGCCTGTCAGAACTGTGGTAAGATTGGCCATCGTAAATATGACTGCCCGGAGAAGCAAAACTACACGGCCAGCATCATTTGCAGAGTCTGTGGTAATGCAGGCCACATGGCCCGCGACTGCCCTGATAGACAGAGAGGTGCAAGTTGGCGCAACGACGGCGGCCGTCCTGCCGGTAGAGTCGGCGATGGTATGGACCGCGAGTATGAAGTAAGTTCACACCTTGAGCACTCTACAATATCCGCGAAGGTACTGACTAGGAACAGCAACTTATGCAAGAACTCGGCGGTGGTTCTGGCCTCCCTGCTCGTATCGAAGCTGGCCCTGGTGGCGGTGAGGACGGTGATGTCAAACCATGGCAGAGAGGATCGGGTGGCGGTGGAGGTGCTGCACCATGGCGAACCCGCCGCGACGATAGAGATGGCAGTAATGGCGCCTCGGGTGGCCCCGCGCCTTGGGCCCGTGATCGCAACCGTGGAAATGACAACCATGGCGACAGCTGGCACGACGGAGGTCGTGCCGGTCCAGCTGCGGCTGCTCCTTGGCAACAGCAGCAGCCCGCTGGTGGATACGGGCAGCCGGATGGCGGATACGGAGGCTACGGCGGATATGGCGGATATGGCGGCGGTGGCTACGGAGCTGCTCCCGGTATGGCTGCGCCTCCTGGGATACCGAACGGCGAGCATGGTCTCGACGCGCCGCCCGGCTTGGCCGGTCTTACCTCGTTGATTCAACAATACTCGGGCGGTGCTCCTCCCCCTCCGCCCCCTGGCGAAGGCCCGCCTCCGCCCCCCGGGCCACCGACTGATCAGCCGCCCCCTCCGCCTCCTCCTCCCGCGTGAAACAAAGGACCAAAAGAAATTACTGCAGCGTTGCAAAATTGAGATTGATAAGTTGGTGATCTTTGATGGCAGACTAACCATGGTTGTCGCAGCTTACGGGCAAAAAGAAATTTGAAACTTTTGGGCGAGGGCGTCGCGGAAGCCACTGACAAGAATGCTTGTATTGCTAACAGCAGGACGAACAGCAGCAATCCACGCGAAAAGCAAATTGTGTAATTCTAGTTTAGTAGAGTCGATTCGATAGTTTCCATTTACGCCATACAATAAAGGCGCGTTAGATGAACCTGCCAGCCAGCCATGTAGTGTTTCGCATTTGTTATTAACGAGCATTCACTGCAAAAGCTACCCCGCAGCGTTCTCAAGCTGTTGTGGGTTCGCTGGTGGAGTCCTGTTGCTGCTGGAATGACGGGCAGTTCAAACAAGCTCCGCACTCAGCCAAGACCGGCAATCCCGTTCGCATGTTTTGAGCGTCGCTTGCCTTCGACAACAGCACTCAGTACTGCCACGGGGAGCTGCACAATGTCTCTGGCGAATCACTAGAGATCCCACGTCGCCGAGTAACCTCCCTCCCACCCTTGCTCGACATCGAAGATATCAAGCGAAACCCCTCTTGGGAAACCCTGCCCTGCTGTGTAGCGCCATGGCCGGCTTCAACCCGTTCGCGTTTCGGCCCTGGCCTGTCTTCTTCTGGACCACGGCGACCTACCTCGCCATCCTCATCCCGCTCCTATACGTTCACGAGACGGTCCCCGCGATTCCCAAGGAGTCGGCGCTGCCCGCCGGCGTCGACTTGAAGTCCGCCTGGCTTCACCTGCAAGTCTTGACCGCGCACTTCCACCCCTACAACAGCCACGCCAACGATGAGGTCCGCGAGTTCCTCTTTTCATCCGCCAGGACCATCCTGGACCAAAGCCATATCCCATACACCGTGGAAAAGTCGGGCGGCCGTATCTGGAGCGCCGACTTCCAGGCCGTCGCGGATGAGCGCACCGCCACCACGACCACGGCGCCTGGCGTGACCCTGTTTGATGACAACATCTCCAACGCGACATTCATCACCGAAAACACAGTCAAGGGCCGCAACGCCGGCGCGCAATCCGGGCAGTACTTCGAGGGGACCAACTTTTATGCCTACATCCACGGCAAGGAGGACCCCGAAGGCGAATGGTGGAACTCCGAGGACGCCGCCGAGACCTTCCGAGGCAAGGGCGGCGTCCTTGTCAACTGCCACTATGACTCGTGAGTAGTGAACTACGACGCCGTTGACTTTGTGCTGAGAACCGGCTAATGCGAAAACAGTGTTGCGACGGGTTATGGCGCTACGGATGATGGCATGGCCTGCATCACGCTGCTCCAGCTGCTGAGCCATTACACGACCAAAGGCAATCAGCCGAAGCACGGCATCGTTCTGCTCTTCAACAACGCCGAAGAAGATGGCCTTCTCGGGGCCCTCGCCTTTGGGTACAGTCCGCTGCGACAGTTTTGCCACACATTCGTCAACCTCGAGGGCGCTGGAGCAGGCGGTCGCGCTATGCTGTTCCGTACCACTGACTTGGAAATCGCCAAGGCGTACGGGTCCAGCCCGCATCCCTTTGGATCTGTCATTGCCGCGGATGCCTTTGAAACAGGCGTTATCAAGAGCGGCACCGACTACCAGATTTTCGCCGACCATTACGGCCAGCGTGGCATGGACATCGCTTTCTATGAGCCCCGCTCGCGATACCACACGGAGGACGACGACGCTCGACATGCCTCGGTGAACAGCATATGGCATATGCTCTCCGCCGCTCTTTCGTCCACAAAGGCGCTCTCCGAGACCTCGGGCACGGTATTCCATGGCGACCGCCCGGATGGTCGACACGACCTTGTTCAGAATGGAAGCCCGACGCGTGGCGTTTGGTTCGACTTTTTCGGCAGTGCCTGGGCTACTCTTGCGCTTAGGGGCCTCTTTGCCTGGACCTTGACGCTTCTCATCGCCACGCCGTTCATTCTGTTCATCGTCACCGTCCTTCTTATCAAGCAAGACAAGTACTACTTCTTCGCCAGCAGCACCGAAGCAGACGCGGGGGTCGGCGACGGAGTTCGCGCTCTTAACGGCTGGCGTGGGCTGTTCCGCTACCCTCTTGCCCTGATCTTTGCATGTACTCTTACCTTTGGCTCTATCAGACTAGTTGGTAAAGTCAACCCGCTGATCATCTACAGCAGCAGCTATGCATTGTGAGTCTATCGTAAAAACGTCCGCAACAATTGCTAACACGTAGCAGCTGGGCCATGTCCATCTCGATCTTCTATTCCTCCTTCTGGCTCATCATGCGTGGGTCCAGCTATATGCGTCCGAGCGCACTGCACCGCGGCTACTCTCTCATGTGGCTCTTTGTGATTACTTGGGCCTTTCAGATTTTTGTTGCTGTCTGTGAGGACCGCTTCCAAATCGGTGCTTTTTACTTTGCCGCCTTTTTCCACACTGGCGTGTTCCTGGCGCTCCTCATCTCCCTACTTGAGCTCTTTGCCCTCCCGTCCAAGTCTGCCTTCGCCAGACAGGTGCAGGACGCGGAGCCACCAAGCAGCCACGTTGCTAACACCGACGAGGAGGGCGAGGAAGCCAACAGCGGAGAGGAGGAGGAGGAGGTCACAGAAACCACGCCGCTTAGGAACGAAGAAGGGGGCTATGGTGGGGCTGACACCGAGGACCAGACTACCTTTGCAACAACTTATAGAAGAAGATCTGCGCCAGCGCCAGGTGATGAGAGCGTCAGCAAGCCGACTCCTGCACCATCACCATACGCCAACGAGCAATCCTGGTCTAGTCGTCTGCCGAGTTGGGCTTGGTTCCTCCAGTTGCTCGTCCTCGCGCCAGTTCACTTGATCATTGTTGGCAACACGGCTCTTGTGCAGACCTCTTCCATGGGCCAGACGAGCGTTGATGGAAGTGATAAGCTCCTGCCCCTGTTGGCCGTTGGATCCCTGACCGTCATTCTGTTGCTGCCACTGACCCCGTTCATTCACCGTGTCAATCACCAGCTGCCGACTTTCCTGTTCTTGGCATTCATCGGCACGCTCATTTATAATCTTGTCGCCTTCCCGTTCTCCGGGAACTACCGGTTCAAGTACTTCTTCCAGCAAACTCTTGACATTGACCGCGACACAAACGAAGTGGCCATCTACGGCATCCCGGAGTACACTCGCGGGCTCATTGAGTCCATCCCTGGGGCCGGTACTGTAGATATAGAATGCACGACATCCGAATCTCGCGTTGGTGTCTGCGTCTATAACGCAGAGGCATCGCCCCCCGACCTGGCGCCCGGCTTTACGACCAAGGACTTGATGACGCTCTCCGCGTCAAAGTCTTCGGACGGCAAATCCGTGAACGTGCAGCTCGACGCCGTTGATACCAGGACTTGCACCATTAGCTTCTCGTCTCCCGTCGCCAGCTTCGCCGTGGACGGCGGCGTGCCGCTCGCGAAGCGGTCTCCGAGCGGCATTACTAACGTGCGCTTGTGGCGACGAAGGTGGCACGGCCCCTGGAACGTGACGCTGCAACTTGGTGGCGGCGGCCGCGGCACCGGCACCCATTTTGTGGAGGAAGAGGAAGAGGAAGAGGAGGAGGGCGTCGCGTCCGGTATGGAGGAACTCAAAGTCAGAGCGGACGAGGATTTCGAGGTGACGGCGAGCTGCAGCTGGAGCGACGCCAATGTGGCGACGACCATCCCGGCGTTTACGGAATACAAGCGGTACGCGCCACGATGGGCGGTGCTGTCCAAGTACGGCACCGGCCTGGTGGAGGTGAAGAAGAGGGTCAAGGTGTGAGGATTTGCAGCAGAGAGTGCGTCCCTGTATGACTGTGATTTCTGTCGTTGGCATCATGTGCCAGTCCCTAATAGTCCGATTCTTGTACTGTTAACTGTAGTTTCGCAATATCAGCATTTTTTAGATGGCATAAATTTCCAGTTTTATTTTTTTCGTCCATTATTGGTTTGTTATCGCCGTGTATTCGTGCATTTTGTGTAATCATTCCCGCAATTGCACTTGTTAGCGAAGATGGGATCCTTTCGTGCTTCACCGAGAGTTCGGCCCGGAACCACCGGCCCACCGGGCCGCTCACTTGAACGGCCGAAAAAAGATGTGCTTTCTCAAAATATCCAAAATTCAGATCAAACCCGGATTCTCCAGTGCAATATTGTTGAACGGACCCATGTAGTCCATCAACCGCAACGGCACGCCCTCCTTCCTCAGAATGCTATACGTCATGCCCAGGTAGAAGAACAGGTACGGCAGGACATGCGTCGAGACGAACCGGTGCACGCACACGCGCACCGTGCCGTACGTGCTCGTCTCCAGCGTCAGCGTCTCGCTCGCCCTACCGTTGACCACGCGCTCCTCCACCGCCTCCACGAGCGCCCTGGCGGCGGCCACGCGCGCCTGCAAGTCCCCCAGCGTGGCGGGCGGCGCGTCATCCGGCCACGCGGTCGACAGGTCCTGGTTGGTAGTGCGGGCGACGAGGTTGTGGACGATGTCGCAGACGTAATGGACCTGTGTGCTCAGCGGGCTCATGTCCTCGTAGAGCCGGGCGTCGGGGAGGTTGTGGTCGGCCGCGCTGGGGGTGTGGGCTTGGGCCTTGTCGAGGAGCGTGGTGAGGACGTCGAGGGCGGCTTTGGCGACGGGGTAGGAGGAGTCGTAGAGGTTGATGGGCGGGTTGGACATGATTGCGAAAGATGAACAGCGCGTGTGGTAAAGAGTATCTGATGGATGCTTTTTGGAAAGTTTGATGGCCTGGGTGTTGGTTTATATAGGTGGCGTCTCTGGCTTGGTTCATGGTGGCCGCCATGAATTACTTCGTGCCAACGAGTCACTCGTCACCACCCCAGTAAGCCAATGAGCGACAAATGCAGGTGCAGAGGTTAGCTTTTGGCCGAAAATGATGAGTTGTTGTTTTTCAAGGGGGATTTTAGAAGTTTTATGTGCGAGAGAGTGGTCTCATAGTGGCCAAGTGCGAGAAAAGCGCTTATATGGATGTGGGATGTTTTCCGACCCAAGTTTCCATTCGGTATCGAGGTGAGGCCAAACTATTATTTGGGTGAAAAAAAGGTAACAAAAAAAAATATCATATTCCAGTCCCGGTAGAGTCGTATCCTTCCCTTACCAATCCGTGCGCACCAATGAACTTCAGCCCGCTAGACGTTCGATGCCGGTAAATCGTTGACCGACCGAAACATCTTTATAAACGTGCTTCATAAAGTGTTCACAGTTGCATCCAGATCTAGTGTCCCCAAAATATTTCAAGTAACGGTTGACGAAGGCTATGAGATCGTTGGCCGAACACTCATCGGTCATCTTGCAGGCAGACAACCCTAGACGCTTTAGTTTATGCGACTACGCGGTTACCCAAGCGCGGGCGTGCTTGGGTTGGCTCTTCCAGGGGCCGACCGGCCAACCGCTGCCGGCGGGCATGTACTCGAACGAGAGGTAGAGGTAGGGTGGTGCCGTGTTGGAGGGATCTTGTTGATGGCACGAATCGTCTGGGACATACTCGAAGAGGAGAGTGTAGTGCTTCGAGCACTGATGTCCCATGCAGACCATCACAATTGCCGTGTGCCAACTGAGCTTGATTTATCCTATAATTTGTGATGTATCGCAGTGGATATGAGTCGTGTGGTGGCCGTGCTGCAAGTCGGCCTGTTGCACCAGAAACCCTTAAAACACCGACAATATCTGATGGACACAGGAAAAGCCGCCCTGCACAACATGTACAGCTATGACGTAGGAAATGCCTCACCAGTTGACATAACGACAACATGGCCTATGGTAGATTGGTCAGAGGGTCAGAGCAAGCTCCATCATCACAATCAATATTAGACGCACCACGTCATGCTTCAAAAGCGCCAAGTGTAGTACCATTTCATCTCTATCTGCTACTATTCTCTCGTCTATCAAACTTTGAGAGCCATCCTAGAAACGACGTCCTGCTCCCCCATCCTCAGAGGTTGACCTCCAGCTACTTGCCCAGTTTCTCGGGAGGGACCACGGGCCCCTTCCTTGGGTACAAGAACCGGAGTGCTCTTTCTCTCTCCTCGGGCGTGATGAGCTTTTGCATCCATAGCTTCATCAGGGTAGCATATACCCACGCCCTGCAGGCGAAAGTCGGTTCCTGGGATTCCAACAACTTGCAGCCGTTGATGGATGCGTCGGCGCCTTTCGCAACAGGAACGTCCATGAGTATTGCCTTAATGCGATGAATGCTCATGTCCGTGTTAAATACGCCCACTTGGTGTTCCGTGTCGGTTTTGTGCTCAGATTTGGACTGGTGAGGATTGTCATCCACCAGCACGGTGTACTTGTCGCGCTGGAAACCGGTGCAGGCTGCGAAAGAGTCCGTGGCAAGGCCCTCGTTGAAGAGCAAGCCGTAGTGCTGGTCGCAGTCAATATCCGGCCGGTTGCTTCGAGTTATCTTCAGAGTCCAGCGCTTCTCTTCCGTCGGCGTTGCCATGATGGATAGTGATGATGCCGTGATGGCGAAGTTGTTGTCGTTGTCGTTGTTGTCGTTATTCGGGCGACGTCCAGCATCTTCTTCTAGGAGCTGGAGCCCTTAAATACTTTTTCGGCCAGACATTATTAATCACAGAATTCCGCTGCGTCATTCTAGAACAACTGTTGGTTGCATTGCACAGTGCATCAAGAAGATGCTCAGGGCTGTGAAGGGAGCGTGCAGCCGCCGAGAGACTGCAATGGAAATAGATGAATGATGGTAGTGGATGGGTGAATCGGACCATAATCTCTGTCGCAGCGCTCGCAGCAGCGATTTTATTGTGCATCACAAGTCAAGGGCATGACTTGCTATTGTTAATTCTCCCACGAGAAGCTCGTACAGAGCGGGCCAGCAACCTGACAACCTTTTCAAGCTTGTAGTACACGTCGCAGCACTAAAAAAAGTCAGTGGCTAAATAAAGCACGAGATCTGCTGAAACAAAGGAAATAAGGATCGAGCTGTGCGATCTCGGGTAGAGATCGTCTGTCCACCCGGCGACACCTATACTGGGGCAAGGTGAATCTTCTTTCCTTACCTTTGGCACAGTGAGTTAGCACGTACAGTCTCAGTGATTTGTGTACTTAATTCCTTGATGATGTTGAGAATGTTTCAGACGACCATGATGATTGCCGTGTAGCGCCGGTGCTCCCTTCTGCCCGCCAAGCCACCCCATCGGATGTCACCTTGGGGAGCCGTCAATGGGCAAAAGCAGGTGTCAGCTTGCACGGTTTCGGTTTCAGTCATAGGAATCAACGAGAAGACAAGAATACTCTACATATCTATTATGATGTAAGCAGGCCAGTGCGCGAGACAAAACAGGCTGTTTGAGCAGAACCACTAAACACCCTCGCCAACAACGCCGACAATGCGGCCACTCTCGTCCAACTCTACATTCGTCTTTGCGATGCTCGCCTTGACCGGGTTCTTCGCCTCAAAAACATCTTTCAGCTGCTCCAGCGTCTTCCCGGCCGTCTCGACAAAGAAGAAGTATATGATGAGCATCTCCACGCAGATCCACCCTATATACACCAAGTACAGCTTCCACCCGAGCTGCTGCATGCCCACGCTGATGCCGTACGTGTTGACCACCATGGCTATGTTGAGGAACAAAAAGTTGAGCCCGGAGCCCTTGGCGCGCGTGCGGTTCTCCAGACACTCGACCGCGTACAGCGTCTGCAGCGGGGTGAAGCCCCAGGAGAAGAAGATGCCGAAGATGTAGATGGAGGCGATGACGCCGTAGGCGAGGCTGGCGTGGCGCTCGGCCTCGGCGGTGAAGGCGGTGAGCATGCAGTAGGAGGCGAGCGCGCCGACGAGTCCGGCGAGCATCATGGTGCGCCGGCCGAGACGGTCGAGCAGCGAGGCGCCGTACACGGCGCCGAGCATGCAGAAGATGGGGTTGATGGCGTTGAGGAGTAGCTGCTTGTTGGTGTCTGTGATGCCGGCCTGCACAATCATTTCCGGCTGTGACTGTCCGTCAGAAAGTTGTAATTCCGGCCCGGGATTGGAGAAACTCACCATAAAGTACGTGACGACGTTGTTGCCGCTCCACTGGCCGATAAAGGCCATGCCGACCACCATGCCCAGCCGGTACCGCGCCGCTCGCGTGTTCCACAGCTCGCGAAAGTCCCACCAGGGATTGTCGTCCTTGCCCAAGCGGTTCATCTCGACGATCTCGTTGTACTCGAGCGTCGGGATGGCCGAGTTGGCGTCGCCGTCGCCATGGTACTTGGCCAGGATGGCCAGCGCCTCCTCCGCGCGGTCGTTGGCGATGAGCCACCGCGGAGACTCCGGGAAGAACAGGATCAGCACCATGACCACGCCCGGGAGGCCCGCCTGGACGATCGTCGGGACCCTCCACGCCCACGACGACTGCAAATGTCTAGCCACCAGTCAGCCCTAGCTCACCGAGACGTTCTCTCTCGCCCACTTACTTGTTTGACGCGTAGCTCGTCCACCCGGCCAGGATGTTCCCCAGCCACCAAAAGTTGTTGTACATGCCGGCCATGAAGCCGCGGTATGCCGGGTGTGCCAGCTCGACCGTGTACGCCGGCCCCGCGGCGCTCGCGATGGCCGCGCCGAAGCCGAGCAGGAAGCGGCCGCCGACGAACTGGCCGAGCGAGTGGGCGGAGCCCTGGACGGCGGTGCCGGCGACGACGACGAGGCAGCCGACGAAGATGCACAGGCGGCGGCCGTAGCCGTCGGCGAGCAGGCCGCAGAAGGGGAAGGCGGCGATCTGGCCGAGGTTGTAGATGATGAAGATGATGCCGGTGGTGGAGCCGGCGCCGGCGAGGCCGAAGGACTCCTGGTAGGGCTTCATGGCGTTGATGCTTCCCATGAGGGAGCTGTCTGGGGGGGGTTGTTAGCCTCGCCGGGGCATCGATGGGATGTTGGCAGGGGAAGGGGAACATACCGAATCCATTCATGGTTGATACGAGGTACCCCACGCCCATGATGAGGTAGAGCTGTATCATGTTCTTGGATAGTAGCCGTGGTTTCTGGCTTGCCACGGCCGCTGCCAGGGCAACTGAGCCGGTGCCGATGGTCTTGACGTTGCCGGTCATCTTCTCATCCGCGATGCTCTCATCGTGGGCAATGTGTGCCTTTTGCTCATCGATTGCCATAATTATGTGACAACCAGTAATAAATACACCCGAGTCTCACAGCATGGGCGAGGTTGGCACGCGCCAGATGCCGGAGGGGGGCATCATCTCTATTATATGTGTGTGATTTTGTGAAGTCGCCGTCTCGGCTTGGACAATAAGTCGACACGGACTTGGTCTCCCCCAGATTCAGTCGCAAATAGTTGCAAGAGGAAAGTTGTCTAGTCTAAAGCCACCTCAGCCACCACAGGACTACTAGTCGGGGCTACGTAGGTGAGACTCCTGACAACCAACTGTGAAGGGATTGATGCGACAGGGGACGATTTTTTTTTTCTTTATTTATTCGGCTCGGCCGAGAATACGTTGCAAGTGTTAAATGTCTGGGGTATCGGGGCTTTTTTTCTTCAAGTACGGGGAATGTGGTTACATTGATACAGGTCGATGGACTCAGCCTTCAGACGCCGGTTCAGACGCCGGGGCCGAGGCTTTCATGCTCGGTAGCGAGAATGACAAAGTGACAAGTGACTTCTACAGTGAAATATGAGGCCTGTAAGATGACCGCAGCCAATTGCGACAACGTGACCCCCCCTGACCAGATGCTCGGTACGCATCCTTGCGTATTCATGCTGGCAAGAGGCTAGCTAGTTGCAGCCCTAGGCTTGTTTATTATTGCACGGATGTCGCTATTCCCCATTTTCAATTGCCGGTCTACCGGTATTAACTACTCCGTAAAATAATGACCTGACAGAATGGATGGAGCCCAACTGACAGCCAACAATGACTCGGTCGTAACACCTGGCGTCCCCAAGCCAAGACCCGTCGCAATTGCTACGGTGGCGGGATTCAGGCGGGATTTTCATATCCCTGATTGGCCTGGGTTGGTACGATGGCTTCCATCCAGCTCTCATCGTGTTGCAGGGATGCTGAAAGCGTCGCCTCGGAGATTCCCCGCAGACCAGACAGACCCCAGAGTTGTTTGAGGGCCTGCCACATTGCCCACATTTTAAACAAGAGTAAACAGAGCTGGCGCAGATGCAGGAGGCACTAATCTCCCCTGCGCATCTGCTGCATTGCGATCTCATTTGACCGGCATCGATACGACGCAGAGAGGCTTGGGGCAGCGCAACGAACTCATGCAGCTCGGGAGACGGCCACCGACACCACCTTGCATGGGCCGCCCTGGTCCGTCTGTTCCTGCAGTCCACCGGGCGCGATGAAACCCAAGTCGGCATGCGATACCTGCAGGTTAGTCTCTGGAGGCTGCCTCTAATGAAGCTCCGTCCGATGTATCCGTATTGTCTATCCGTTACTCACAGTAAGCAGGGACCGCCGCAGAAAGTGCATCCGCTCCCAGCAGGGCACCACCTGCGACTTCTGCGCCGAGAGGAACCTGCCCTGCAACCTGACCCGCGAGACCGTCTTCCAGGCGACCGGCTACGAGCCCATCGTCCCCTGGAGATCCCACGCCCTGACGCACAAGTGCAGGCTGCTCCCGCCGACCGAGCTGTGCCTCGAGGCGATCCACCTCTACTTCCGCTACGTCCACGTCTCCTTCCACGTCCTGTTCCACAAGCCGTCCTTCCTGCGGGCCTTCCGCGACGGCTCGCTGCCCAAGATCCTGCTCTTCGCCGTCATGGGCATGGCCGTCCGCCTCTCCAAGCACGAGAGCCAGGTCCACATACCGCCCAAGGAGCGCGGGAGGCCGTTCACCAAAGAGGCCGAGCGGCTGCTGGACCTGCACGACGTGTCCCTGACGACGATTCAGTCGTGTCTGCTGCTCGGCGCCTCGGCGGTGGTGGAGGGCGAGAGCGCGACCGAGTCGGTGTACTTTAGCATCGCCTGCCGGATGGCAGTGCTGCTGGACTTGCCTAATGTCAAGGTAACAACTCAAATCGAGCAGGAAGTCCACAGAAGAGGTAAACCTTGTGCCTGTGCACTCTTACAGTACTTTAGCTTTAGACTGTCAAGCTAATGGCAAGTAGTGTGGTGGAGTGTCTACGAGACCGACACATGGTCGTCCACCGCGGTAAGGCTGCCGAAGATGATGCCATTTCGCAATGTCCCGTTGCCCTTGGCCGAGGATGCCTTTCTCGCGCTTTCCTTCACCCAGCCCGCTGTACCCGGAACACCCACGCCGCAGCAGGGATCGCCGGGTCAGCCTCCACTACCAGTTCCATCCCCAGACTCCCTCATCGCACAGGCCATGAAGATCGGCCTCGCCCTTTCCAAAATCGACCAGATAAACTCCCTCGCGGCCTCGGGCACCGTCCACTACGTCGACCTGATCCCGCAAGTCGAGGCCACCTATCAGGAGCTGCACTCCTGGCAGCGCGGCCTCCCCGCCACCATGGCCAACACGGCCGACAACCTCGCGCACTGGACCGGCAAGGACCAGGGCCACATCTTCGTCTTCCTGCACATGAACTATCATCACCTCTGCCAGCTCCTGTTCTACCAGTTCATCCACCACAGCACCCACGACGAGGCCTGCCCCCCGCGCGCCGCCCAGTTCGCCGCGCTGTGCCGGGACTCGTCCTCGCAGTTGTGCGAGCTGATGCACCGCGCCGGCAAGTCCCCCGGCGCCGAGCTGCTCAACTCGCTTGTCGGTCACATCCTGGCCATCGCGTCCACGGTGCAGCTCCACGCGCTGCTGTTCGGCGAGGACGACACCGAGATGAGAAACGCGCGGCGGCTGCTAGAGCAGAATTTCGAGTTGCTGAAGCGGCTGGAGACGTACTGGCCGTGCATCGACATGTCTTTTGCCCGGTTCGAGGCGTTTCACAACGCATGCTTGCGCTTCCAGGACGGCTCGCAGTTCCGGATGGACAGGTGGATGCTGACGTTTCTGCTCGAGTTTGCGACGGCCATTTCCGAGAGCCGAACGGCCGAAGGCAGTAATAATAGCGGCGCTCCACAGTCATGGCGCAATATAATCAGCGGGCAGTAGTCTCATTTGTTGGTTCCCCATTGCATAGCTTGTTCGTCCTTGGTTGCACTGCCATGTTTCTCATGAATAAAGATTAGACACATGTTTCAAATCTCTACTGAACTCTATTGATGCTTAAACCCAACATATCTCTCGGTATTGAATCCCCGAGAACAAGCATTCGCCAAGATTGTAGACCGGCGTGGCGTCAACCCCAAGCTTTCACGCTCCCCACAACCCCGGGACGGGATGAGGCGGAGTGGAACAGCCGGCGGGATATGGGCGGGAAAAGACCGCGTATCATTGGTGCGGTAGATTCGCAGGGAGTTGTGCAGAGCGCGGGTCATCTTGATTGTGAATACCATTTCTGGGGTAATTCGGGGAAGGAAGGTCTTTTCCATTTAAAGAGCTACAATGTGTCAATACAGTCATCATTCACTCAAGTCTGTCATATTGTTGCGTTCTTGAGGGTCATTTATCTAGCTTCTTTCCGTTAAAATATACTTATCATCGATACAATGACAACTGAGAGCAGCACTGGTGGACACGATGAGACCGTCCAAGACGGCACGCCCGACTACGCCAACCAAGCAGTTTTTCGGCGCAACACGCTGCCGCCGCGCTCCTACTGGATCCCCGAAACCGCACTCTCCCTGAACGGCACCTGGAACTTTCACTACGCTGAAAGCCCGCTTCAAGCCCCGGAGATCCGCGACTGCAAGCCGGGAGACTGGCGCACGATCCCGGTGCCGGCGCACTGGCAGCTCGAAGGGTACGGCCGTCCGCAGTACACCAACATCGTGTATCCCTTCCCCGCGCAGCCGCCGCACGTACCCGACGAGAACCCCACGGGCACCTACGCGCGGTCGTTCTCGGTGCCGGCGGGGTGGGCGGCGGACGCGCAGCTCCGGCTGCGCTTCGACGGCGTGGACAGTGCGTACCACGTCTGGCTCAACGGGCAGTTTGTCGGGTACGCCCAGGGGAGCCGCAATGCATCCGAGTTTGACGTTTCGTCTGTCGCTCGCCGCGATGGCGTGAATGAGCTTCTGGTAAGGGTGTACCAGTGGTCGGACGGGTCGTACATCGAGGACCAGGACCAGTGGTGGCTGTCAGGTAAGCACGGCAAGGAGGAGGCATACTCTGATGTGAAGTAAATGCTAACAATTACAGGAATATTTCGCGACGTTCATCTGCTTGCGTTTTCGGCGTCTTGCAGAATCGAAGACTTTTTTATCCGCGGAGACCTAGACTCTGCATACCAACACGGCTTGTTGCGCGTCGAGGCAGGTGTACACTGCCCCCTCGGCGGCACCATCTCCGTCACACTTCGGGAGCGGGGAGGACAAGGCACGAAAATTGCTTGTCAAGAGGTGCAAGATATACTTCCACATGTTACAAACGCTCAATTCTCCATTCATGTCGAGGATCCGGCCAAGTGGACTGCCGAGACACCCCATCTGTACCACGTCGAGATCGTGCTGGCTTCGGGCACAGAGTCGACGACTGTGACCCATGATACCGGTTTCAGAAAGGTTGAGCTCAAGGACGGACTGATCAAAGTCAACGGAAAAGCTATCCGGTTCCGAGGCGTGAACCGCCACGATCACCACCCGCGATTTGGCCGCGCGGTGCCGATCGACTTCATCCGTCGAGACCTCCTCCTCATGAAGGAGCACAACATCAACGCACTGCGCTGCGCCCACTATCCCTCGCACCCTGCTCTGTATTCCATCGCCAACGAGATCGGCCTGTGGCTGATTGACGAGGCCGATCTGGAATGCCACGGGTTCGCCGAGGTCGTCGCCGACAACACCGCCGAGTGGGACGGCAGCGAGACCGCCTACCAGGAGCTCGTCACCACCATCTCCGGCGCCGCGCGCAAGTACCTGAGCGACAACGCCTCCTGGAAGGCCGCCTACCTCGACCGCATCACCCAGCTCGTCCACCGCGACAAGAACCACCCGAGCGTCATCATCTGGTCGCTGGGCAACGAGTCGTTTTGCGGCCAGAACCTGGTCGCCATGTACGACGAGTGCAGGCGGCTGGACCCCAGCCGCTTGATCCACTACGAAGGGGACACGGACATGGGCACGAGTGATATGCACTCGTACATGTACCCGGAGCTGGACGCCCTCGAGCGCAGGGCGCTGACTACGGGCGTGGCGGACGACGGGACGGCCGCGAAGCCCATCTTGCTCTGCGAGTACGCGCACGCCATGGGCAACGGCCCGGGGCTGCTGGAGGACTACGAGGACGTCTTTCGCAGACACCCGCGCGTCCAGGGCGGCTTCATCTGGGAGTGGGCGAACCACGGCCTGCAGACGAGCGACCAGGCCGGGCAGGGGTTCTACGCGTACGGGGGCGACTTTGGCGAGACGGTGCACGACGGGACGTTTGTCATGGACGGGCTGTGTAGCAGTGCGCACGAGCCGATGCCGGGACTGGAGGAGCTGAAGCATGCGTACTCGCCGGTGGCGTTTGAGCTTGTTGGTCGGAGCCTGAGGATTGAAAATAGGCATGACTTCGCGGACCTGGGCGGCTTCGTGCTTACAGTCGAGCTGCAGGAGCTCGGCGAGAGGTACGTTGCGACGTCTTGACAGGGCGCTCGGAAGACACATTCCGGAACTGATCTTTACTGACTTGGCGATTTGCCGCACCGTTAGTACCGCCAGAACCATCCTCACCAGCTCCAGCGCGCTGCCCCCCGCCTCTGCAGGTACCAAGACGAGCGTGGAACTCGACGATGCCATTTTCAACCAGACTTGCGACTCGGAGCTGCTTCTGACGGCAAGCTTGACGCTGTCCGCATCTACAAAAGGCCTGCCCGCCGGGCACGAAGTTGCCTTCTTCCAGCACCAAATCGCGCCCCCGGCACGTCTCACCCTCCGCCCGCAGCCCACCACCTCGTCCCCGCGCCCAGAGATTCGCCAGACGCGGGACACCCTGGCCATCACCACCGCCAAGTCCGTTCTGGAGTTCTCCCGCCTCCGCGGGCTGCTGCGCAGCTGGACGTCCACCTCCGGTGCGCAGCTGCTCGCCGAGCCAGGCCCGCACCGCGGCGCCCTCCTGCCTGGCTTCTGGCGCGCGCCGACGGACAACGACATCCGCGCGGCGCTGCCGCACTGGCGCGCGCTCGGCGTGGACCGGATGACGAGTCAGCTGCGCGGCATGAGCGTGGACGAAGCGGAGGGTTCCGGGGTGGTGACGCTGACGACGCGGACGTTCATCGGGCCGGCGTCGCTGGGCTGGGGATGGCACGCCACCACCGTGTACCAGATCCGGCCAGACGGCTCCGCCGTGTCGGTCTTCGTCTCCCTCAGCGCGCCGGTGGGGCCAGCAGTCCCGAAGAACCTCCCGCGGCTAGGCCTCGATCTCACCGTACCGCCGGGGCTGGACGCTGTCCGGTGGTGCGGGCGCGGCCCCGGAGAGTCGTACCCGGACAAGCGGCACGCGCAGCGCGTCGGCGTCTGGGCGGTGGAGAGCGTCGCGCAGCTGCAGACGACGTACGAGGTCCCGCAGGAGAACGGAAATCGCACGGATACTCGGTGGGTGGAGCTGGGCACGGCGGATAAGCAGACGACGCTCAGGGCGACGAGGATCGGGGACGCTTTCCCCCTCGGCCCGGGCGGGGAGGTTCCGGCACCGCGAGAGGATGACGCAAGGCGTGGGTTGTTTGACTTTACGGCCACGCGACATGCGGCCGAGACGCTGGAGAAGGCTACACATCCTCACAAGCTAGTACAGGAGGACGCGACGTTGCTACGTTTGGATGCAGCGGTCAGTGGCGTCGGGACGGCGGCGTGCGGGCCGGGACCACGGGGGAACCACCTGGTGGTGCCTGGAGAAGCCAGCTATGGATTTCTTCTGGAATCGGCTTGAGTACTCTGTATAGACGGAGGAATTGATAAACAAAATTTGAATATATTGACGGATTTTCTTTGTAATTCGCAGTTTCTGGCGATAGTCTTGGCGCGGGGCGAAACCACTTTAGGGTGCGACCTCACTCACCTAGGAAGCAGTGCACACAAGAGGCTGTAAATAAATGCACACGTCGATAAATCCCCAAATTTGAACTTGTCTCGGGTCGGGAGCTGATGTCGACGAGCCACAATATCACGATACACTTCAGCCGCCGGCAAGCAGCCGAAACATGTCTTGCTGTGAGCTCGGCCACGGAGCGCCCCCCTTTTCCCTCTAGCAACATCAGATAACCAACCGCACGCACCCGTTTGCACCCGCCATCTTCGTCCATGTCGCCATCGTAACCATCATGAAGGCCAGCCTGTCCCTCCCCTCGCCGTCGAGCGCCCGACGACGCGCCCTCATCTACTTCATCCCCGGCAACCCGGGCGTCGTCGAGTTCTACACCGACTTCCTGCGTTGCCTGCGCGCGCTGCTCGACAAGACGGAGAGCTCCACAGGGTACGACATCTACGGGCGCAACCTGCTCGGCTTCCGCGACGCCGACCACGCCCCGTTCGGTGCGCAGAACCCGCCGTACGACCTGGACGCGCAGGTCAACGGCGTCTGGGCCCACGTCGCCGCGCAGCGCGACGCGCAAGGTCAGCCGTACGACGCCGTCATCTTGGCCGGCCACTCCATCGGCGCCTACCTCGCCGTCGAGACCTTCCGCCGGCAGTCGCAGCACCCCAAACCCGGGCTGCGCCTGCGCCACGGCTTCCTGCTCTTCCCGACCATCAGCCACATCGCGCGCTCACCCAGCGGCCTACGCGTCACCGCGCTGCAGCGCAACCGCCTGCTCCCCGGCGTCGAGGCGAACCTGCACCGCATCGCCGCCGCGCTGCTGCTCCTCCTACCGCAGACCGCGCTGCGCTGGGTGTGGGCGCGGTACCTCGGCTTCAGCCCGGCGGCGGCGGCGACGCTCGCGGAGTGGCTAAAGAGCCGCGACGGCGTGTGGCAGGCCATCCACCTCGGGCGGTCGGAGCTGAGGCAGGTCCGCGAGGACACGTGGGAGGACGCGCTCTGGGACGCCGAGGCGGCGGAGGGTAGTGCCGGGGTGGCGCCGAGGTTCTTCTTCTTCTACGGCAAGCACGATCACTGGGTGGACAACGGGTTGCGCGACGAGTTCATCGCGAGGCACGAGGCGCGCGGGGATGCACAGGGGCGGCCGTCGATCGAGGTCGACACGGGCGATGTTGCGCATGCGTTTTGCACGAGAGAAGGTGAGTGCGGGCTTTTGGCAGTAAAGTGTTGGGAGGCGACATCGTACTAACTTGAGCAGATACGAGTCTCCAGGTCGCCGAGAAAGTCCACGGCTGGGTTCAAGCTATCGAGGAGCATCAAGAAACGTTGTAGCGAATATTTTTCTTGTTCTTTTTTTGATTCATTCACCAACTCCCGGCATCCAGGCTCTCAAGTCGGCGCCGTCGTGAGTTGGCGGCGAGGTGCTTGATAAGCCAGGCCAGGGATGCAATCATGTTCTAGCTGGGAAACGGCTTTCAATATGTCTTGGTCTTGAAATAAGCTTCTCTGAAATCGCGGCGCGGGTGACTGCCAGCGAACGTCACCCATAGCACATGTCAAGCGCCGCTACGGCAAGAGCCAGACATCACATATCCTTCCAGTCGCCATTGCCTTGTTGAAGAGATAGCGGCAATATAGAGCCATGGAATTTGGTCCATCTCCAATTTTCGTCCCAAGCCATCCATTCTATTGTTAATCCAACGACACTTTACTACCCCCGGAGGGCTTTCTCATCGCAATGGCCGATGCATTCTTATCATTATTACACTCGACACCAGCGGATCATTCTGACCGTGGGATCCTGTGGCCCTGGCTCCCACACGCTCACCGCCGGCTACCAGATGAGAACTTTCCTCCCCAAGTCTACAGAGACAAGATGCCCTTATTAAAACGAATTGCCGAACTATACGAGGAGCCTAGTAACGACCTCTTCCGGCGGGAATTCAATGGCTGGCAAAATGCTCTCTTCTATGCCATGCCGATTGTCTCGCTCTACTCTTTCTTCCCCATCCAAGACCGTGTCCATCGATACGGAGATCAAGCCAAGAGGCTCGGGCTGCTTTGTACGTCGCCACTCTTGGCTTCGCGGCACACCCTCCCCGACTGACCCCCCCTTGCCCTTTGCGCAGTTGTACATGGATCCAGCACGACTGATTCCCCGAGCGAAGCGGGAGGCACAACTCCCACCGCAGACAACAATCGTCCTCTCCGGCTCGCCCTCGCAGGGGTGCTCGAGCGAGATGCTAGAATATGTATCGTGATGAGCACGGCCGGGCCGACCGAGTACACGCGCATCGTGCCGCGCGCCGTGATCAACCTGGAGAAGCGGGCGTTGGATTCCATTCTTCGCCTCACAGGCCGCTTCGTCGACAAAAACTTTCGGTCGTACGTCCGGACCACCATTGAAATTCTGCAGTCGCTAGGCGATCGGCCGTGGAACTTCCTCACGCTGGGCAACGACATCTGCGAGCTCTTCCGCCGCGGCATGGTCGGCTTCAAGCCCTCACACGTGGCCGCCGAACGCGACAAGAACGGCCGGGTGACGACGTACCAGGCGGCCTTTTCCTTCCACTGGCTCGGGCGGAACTGTATTGAGGGAGATGACATGGCGACGCCGGACGACCACAGCTTCGACGAGATGCTGTCCCCGTGGGAGGGGTTCCCGGATGCTCGAGTGGACGGCCTTACTTGCAACATCAATGCGTGTCGAGCCCACGACGGCAGGCTCATATATCTCGCCTGCGACGGCAGGGACCAGGCCCAGATGATGCTGTCGATGCTGGCGCTTCGCTGGATCGCGGGTTCGGTTTGGTACTTGGCGGGCGCCTCGGGGCTGGCTCCCGGTGAAGTAACCGGGAGTGACGGTAGTAGCAGATACGACAGTGGCGGCAGTGGTTAGCAGAGTGGTGGAATGGAACACTCGCGCCAACCAAGGACATTTGGGATAGTGGGAAGATGTTGGATATCAGCGGTCACTATACATTGTCATTCTAGCATACAAACCAGGTATTACAGCGAATTTTACAAACAAAACGATGCTCTTTGCACACAAAAAACATGTATAATAAATTGTATCAAGCTCAACTCCTCATAGGAGCCGTGTCAGTATTTTGTCTTTTACTTGGCTCATGATGTGAGGTACCGGGTAGCTGGGTGACACCAAGACTGAATGCGTCCAAGATGACAGGACCTTCAGGCCATAGCTTTGCCTTGGGCAGTACGGGACAGATTGAGCAGATAATTGGCATGAGATAAAAGCATCTTTAAGATTAGGTCATTTGCCGCTCTCATGGTCTGCAGCGGCACGGTTAGTGACGGAGAGCTGCTACCAAGGTACAAGGAATGAACTGAGTGTATGACCGCAGGGCATCAATCTTTGAACTTTGTCTGTTGGACAGAATGACGAGGCAAATTATTTTGAGTTTTATCATGATTCACCCCGGTCATCTCCTCCCAATCCCCAATAATAGAGTGGACGTAAACAACCACAGGCTATAACTAACTTAAGGCCAGTGACATCCAACACTAACTAGCTTTTAGCAAGTCTACCAAAAAAGAGAACGATAAATCATACGACCGGACGTATCGAGGAGGAGTCCAATCAGCACCGAGGTACATGAAGCAGATGAAAATTTGAAACCATGAAATTTTACGCAGTCTATATGCCAAACAACTAGTTAACTAGTTGGCCGGCATACACAGGTGGGCGCCCAGTGTCTCGCAGCTGCACTCGGACGATTGCCTCGTTGGGCTGCCGGTGACGATCCGTAATTTCCTCCAGCCCACAGTGGCGCGGACGGCTTTCCCGTTCTCGCCATGTGGTGTGGGCGTTCTTCCCCCTTCCTCCTCTCCTTGTTCTGGCTCTCCCCGGACTACGAAAACAATGGGGGGAGGTTGGTTCATCTGACTCGGTTCTACCCCGGATTCTCATCGCCAAGGAATGTTGAACAGCGGGAGCAGAGCAGGGCAACCAGGTCGTACTCATCATGCCCACGAAAATTTTCCGACAGCGAAGAGGCAAGCCAGTGAGTGACTAGACTGTCTGCTTTTTTTTTTTTTCTTCTCCTTGGCCGTTCTTCCAGAACATCACCTTTCCTGAAGAAGAGCTGCGACGCCACTGGCGCCCAGGGCCTGCGCCATTCGTAGCTGCTGTCCGTCCGGTCTTGTTCTCTCTGCGAGAGCTAACTAACGAGGGTTGGGCTAACAAAGCTTGGTTTTTCGGACCAATTATACCTTGCCCGAGCCCGATCGAACCACAAAGGTATTGGGACACTAACATACAACGTAGCATAGTGGGCGAGCGAGCGATGGCCGAGTCCACTTGGTGCCTTTGTCTAAAATGCGCGCGGTTCGTGACTAGCAGCCACGTAACGCAGCAGGTATATTCCTAATTTCCGGCGCGCACGCCGAGGACGGGTTGTCCGGGTTGGCAGCGTCAAGTTGGCAGTTGGACCGACATGTTTTAAATTACTTGGGCTTTGGAGGTGTACGCGGTCTCTGAATACAATCACACAGCGCAACGAGAATCAAATTGTATAAACAGTAGAGTCAGACATTACTATTATCCAGACCTAAACTGGTTTATTAAGTTTCTGTAATTACACCCATTCTCTTACGAGGATGGTCTTGGCCCAATCCAAAAATGCCATTTTGAACGTTCCCACATAGCCACAGACATCCATCATCATGAAGTTCATAACATGGACAGCGGGATCCCCGACCACGAGCTCACAAGCACGCTTCCATCACAGAAGGGCTCGCTTACAGAGCAAGAGCGGCGAGGGCGATGGCGGCAACACCGACGGAGAGGCCGGCAGCACCGGCGACGGGGACGGTGGTGGAGGTGGGAGCGGTGCCGTTGCCGGGGTGAGTCTGCGAGGCCACGGTGGTGCTGTCGCAGGGGACGCTGGTCCAGGAGGTGGTCTTGGGAGCGGCGGTGGTGGTGGCCGGGGCGGACGAAGCCGGGGCGGAGGAGCTGGCGGGGGCCGAGCTGGCGGGAGCAGAGCTGGCGGGGGCCGAGCTGGAAGCGGGAGCAGAGCTGGAGGCGGGGGCAGAGCCCTGGGCCTTGCAGAGAGCCTGGACGGCGGGGAGGACCTTGCCTGGAGCGGTTTGTTAGGAAACGCTGGAGCCGGCACAGAGACAATCAACTCCTTGGGGATGACTTACTGACGGCAACGTCGGCACCGCAGGCGGCGATGACACAGCCGGTGGCGTCGCCCTGGAGCTGGGTCATGTGAGGGCAGATGCAGGCGTAGTCGGTGGTCGAGCAGGTGGTGTCCTTCTTGACGGCATCGTCGAGGCAGGTCTTGGCGCACGAGGGGATGTCGTCAGCGGACTGGGCGGCGGCCAGGGCGGCGAAGAGGGCGGCAACGACAGTGTACTTCATCTTGACGGTTGAAGGGTATGGATTGGACTTGTGTAAAAGTACAGATTAAGCGAATGTAAGTGTTTGGGATGGAGAAGGGGAAAGGGAGGGAATGGATGGAAGAGAAGGGGGGGGGGGCAGCTTTATATGCGGATGCGGAGGCTCATGAGAACGGAACATCCCAGCGAGTTATGCATGCCCCTGGTCGTTCTCTCCCCCAGGCAGGTACGGGAGCAGGAGCCATGTTGATTTCTTGCCTTCGTCGACATCGACTACCCCGGGATAGGACCGAGATTGGCAAGAGCAACTGACTGACTGAGAAGGGGGGGTGTGGGCACAATTGTCCGGGGTGGGCGTGGCGAAAGTTCCCACAGCCAACCGGTACGGAGCGCGCGACGAGCATCCCGCTCATCCTCTGGTCCGAGCTTGCCAAACCAGAAAAGCTTGTGAATGTTATTGGTAACTCGTCAGCAGTTGGGATCAACATGAGCGGGCGGGACCGTGCAGTGGCAAGTTGGACGCTATCTGCCGCCAACTCGGTGGCGGCGGCGCCTTTGAACGAATGGGCGGCGGCGAACGAATGGGCAGCGCCGCTCGAAAGAAACAACAAAAAAATAAAATAAAATAAAAAATAGGACGGCGCCGTCATCTGGTTCCCTCTCCCCACGAAGCCAAAACTTCAACTTCGGGTTAGACCCGGTCGATACGTCCAGAGCTGGGTTGGCACCGGGTTGTCGGACTCCACCGCGGTTGTTCGCCGAGTACCCGGTCAAGAGCAGCGCAGCGCGTGATGACGGCTGCTGGGGGGGACAAGGCCGCAGTGCTGCGGCGTTGCCTTGGCTAACAAGCCGCTCGCTTGAAAATAGTGAAACTTGCTGTTGCGAGCAGGAGTGCGAGGCATGCTGTTGACAAGTGCTGCATTGGACGCGGCTTGTCGTGTTAAGCTGGGTGCCCGGGTGTGCAACCACCGCGGCAGCGCCGTCGTATCATTCGTGACCGTTTGCAGCTCGATCGGAATTTGCTCAGCTAACCGCATACTTGTTGGTTCCGTGACATGTTTTCACCGACCAAGTTCACTGAGCCAAGTGTCGCTTCGCTTCCTCTGCAGGCCAAAGCCTGGCACAGAAAGGTACATGCCAGCGTCAATCCAGCAGGTCGAGGAAGGGAATGTTCAACAGGCACAGGCTTTGCTGCCCTGGAGAGGAGAGCTCTACCGAGTAGACAGCTGTCAGATGGCTTATACTTGCCAGTACGTATAGCGGCCTCACAGGGATAGGTAGACCCATTGTCCCGCCGTCCCACCGTTGACATGCGCGTATGACCTTTTATCACAAGTTCTTATTAATATCGACGGGAGCAAATAATTTGTTGGAATAAACAGATTGAACCCGAGAGCGCTAGTCGTAGGCGTACAGAACACCATGATTGGCTCTTGACGCGGTTGCGTCGTCGAATTACAAGGCCTGACCTCTTAATGAAGTCGGTTTTTTTTTTGGTTTGCGGGCTATCGATTGGATCAACCATCAACCTGCTACAGCCCGCTACCCCAGGTAATTTGCCGAGCTGAGACACCGGCTCCTTTTCCACCTCTGCCTCGAACTTCATCAGCAAGCGTGGCAGCCTGGTGTGCCTGGGTGGCACGGAAAGTACCTTTGGTCATGACCCGACGATCTTTGCCAACAACCCAGCCATTCGATCTACAAGTGCGCTCGATGACGGATAGTGCGGCGCGTTGCTGCAAGGCCGACGGCAAATTTTTTTTTCTTTCTTTCTTTCTTTCTGCTTCCCACCCTTTCCGAGGTTTCCATTGTCTCTGGCAGAAGCTGCCACACATTCCTGTATCCCTAATCGTGATCCAAGTTCAGGCGAGCATCCCCCGGCCAAGGGCATCAATGCGGGGGACACGAATATTAGAGTTTTCGCGCGTGTCACGTTGCTGTCTCTGATTCAATTCAACGATTCAATGCTTGTAAACGCGAAACATGTGAACGGACGGTCCTGTCGACGTCGATGCAGGCTGGCGGCCAACCAGGGGTGTTGTTTGAGCCTCCGCCTCCGCGCCACACGGGAACAGGGAACACGGCCGATGCAGATCTTGTTTGCTTTCTCCTGTTCTGTACTTTACACATCCCAGGCGCCCAGCAGCACAATGAGCAATAGCAGCCCGCCGCAGCCATTCACATGCCAACTGATACCAATCACTGCGAAAACGCAGCTCCTCCCAGCCTTCTTCGGCCGGTGGCTTGCCTGGGCGGGCCGGCCATGAAATAACGAGGAGGAGGAGGAGACTGTGGAAACAGAAACATCTCGGGCTCTCGCTCGCTACTCCGCTTTCCCTGTCAAAATCAGCCGCCCCCAGAATCGCTTATGTGATTGATCCGCTGGGGAATACCCAGTGCTGGTTATTATTAGGGGGGGCACGCGCCAGGACTGCTCAGGAGAACGAGACCCGGCTGTCAGAACCCCCCAGTACGTAATAATAACCCCCCCTGTTGCTTGAGTCGTGAACCTGCAAATACACAACCCATTCCCCGCCTCTCGATGGAGATTCGCTGTCTATATCGCCCTTCTTGTTATGAAGGAAGTCAGCCTGTCCCCCCTCGTACGGTTGTAGCAGGCCAAGTGCCTCTTCCGGCTGTCGATCGAAACCAACTTTTTTTTTTCATCTCGAGCTGAACTTTTACAACCTTGTTCTGGCTTGGCAAAAACATCTTCCTTTCAGCCTTGATTGGCAGTTAGCGTGGCCGCCACCAGCGTCCATCACTACCCAGATTCGTAGCCTCCTCCGTTCCTCGTCCGCGAATGGCGTCGCCCACTTTCCTCGGTGGCCTGACTGCGGTCCCCCCCTGGTCTTCATTTATTGGCAGGGGTGATGCAGGCATGTGAACCAATCCATCGTCGGCTCTCCTTCATTCCCTCTCTCACCAAAGTCCGTGGTCAGCAGTGCTGTTCGGCGTCGATACAACCCACATATAAACATATAAACCGTGCGCCCGCGTAAATCGACGTCGAACAGACACCCCTTTTTGGCGACGCACCTGAAAGCGCCAGTGAGGCTCTGCGAACGCGCAGCCAATCTAATGCGTTCTTTCAATAGTCCCAGCGTAGACGAAATCTAAGCAATTCATCCGCCAACCTCCGTCACCCCCGGAGTCGAACTCGCCTCCCAAGAGCCTCGTCTCTTTTTTTCCTTCTCCAAGATGGCCGACTTTGCAAGAACAACTAATAACTAGTCCATGGCGACGGGTCAGGCCGACGCAGGTACAAGTGCATCCCCCAGCCCATAATAATAATAAGCCTGAGCTACCTATTATAGCTCTGGCGTTGTCGCTCCTTCGGCCGCCTCTTTCCGTTACTTCTCACCATTAGCAGCTGGAGGAATTGCGTTCTGGAACCGGTAACCAATCTCGCCAGATCCGGTCTAATGTATCCGTACGCAGTAATAGCGCATCCATCGATGGTTAGGCTAGTAGCTGGTTATCAATTCGAAGAGCTCCAAATCCGCCACACAACCAGACTTGGGGCAACTTTGCGGGACGGCTGAACCGGCACTGCTAACAACGAAATCATCACCAACTTGCGCACCTCGGTGGGCGCTGGCGGGTCCCTGCTGCTGCTGGCCGCTTTCACTCGCCGTCCACTGAACCCCATCCGCCCATCAGCAAGGTAGCCTCCAGTAATATTTCCACGGCGCGGCTACTGCACCAGCGGAGATTACCTTGTCTCTCTCTTGGCTCAGGCAGCTATAGCTTGGTTATTGACAAGGGCCACTTCATTGACCACTTTTACGTGCACGCCCCCGTTTCCCATCGCGGAGCTGCGAGAAGACGGACCGAGGACAATGTGGTGGTGGCTCTCGGCGGTAGGACCGTAAATCATAATCACCCTCCTGGTGGTCAAGTTGTTGGAGACGGAGCTGGGAACGGCTCGCCGTTTCTTCCATCACGCAAATGACTGGCGGTTCAAATTGCCCATCCGAGGCAAAAACCATTGTTATCAAGCAGGCCTTGTCACGGTGCTGGCACGCTAAAGACTTGAGGTGGGAGCTTTCGCAACTGCCTGCGCGTTTCGAGAAAACTCAGAGATCCGCTGGCTTGGAGTCTTTCAGATACTCTCAGTGCCTCACTGAAGTATTGAAATGCAGAGAATTGCAAGGCCCTGTGGAGTTAAATTCGCACAAGGCACAACTGACGACAGAACACCATTGTGCCAGCCAACAAGGCGGGAGAGCGATTTGGCTGCCGTGTTCAACGACAGTTTGCCTCTTCAAATCCAGCACCGACACTTGATGCAACGGCAAAGGAACAGCGTCTACGAACCGATCGAATGGCACGATACATGACATCTATGGAACATGAACAACGTGGGAATCGTATCAATTCTTGATAAATTGGTATAACTATCTTGGCATAAATTCATGGCATTACTTTACAGACGAGGCTTGCTGGCGACCTTGACGTCGAAACGGTCCAGGTTCATGACCTTGTCCCAAGCAGCGACAAAGTCCTTGGCAAACTTCTGGGCATTGTCGGCCTGGGCATAGACCTCGCCAAGAGCGCGGAGCTCAGCGTGCGAACCGAAGATAAGATCGACACGGGTGGCAGTCCACTTCTGCTGCCCAGACTTGCGGTCACTACCCTTGTAAACACCAGACTCGGGCTGGATGGGCTCCCAGACAGTGTTCATGTCGAGGAGGTTGGTGAAGAAGTCATTGCTCAGAGTACCAGGGCGCGAGGTGAGGACACCGTTGGAGGAGCCGTCGTAGTTGACGTTGATGGTGCGGAGGCCGCCAATGAGCACGGCAAGCTCGGGAGGAGTGAGAGTGAGCAGCTGAGCGCGGTCCACGACCCAGTGCTCCAGGCGGTCGATGGCAGCGCGACCGGCGTAGTTGCGGAAACCGTCGGCAATGGGCTCGAGGTAGTTGTTGGACTCAACGTCAGTCTGCTCCGCAGTGGCGTCCATGCGACCAGGAGTGAAGGGGACGGTGATGTCGACACCAGCGCCCTTGGCCGCCTGCTCGACACCAGCAGCACCACCAAGAACGATAAGATCGGCAATCGAGACACGCTTGCCGCCGCTCTGGGAGTCGTTGAACTTCTTCTGGATACCCTCGAGCTGCTTGAGAACCTCGGCGAGCTGACCGGGGTTGTTGACCTCCCAGTCCTTCATGGGGGCGAGACGGATGCGGGAACCGTTGGCACCACCACGCTTGTCGCTACCACGGAAAGTAGAGGCAGAAGCCCAAGCAGTGGAGACGAGCTTGGAGGTGCTGAGGCCAGTGTCGAGAATAGCCTTCTTGAGAGCAGCAACATCGTTGTTGTCGACAACAGGGTGGTTCAGAGCAGGGATAGGGTCCTGCCAGAGGAGATCCTCAGAGGGAATCTCGGGTCCGATGTAGAGAGCCTTAGGACCCAGATCGCGATGCAGCAGCTTGAACCAAGCGCGGGCAAACGCATCCGCGAACTGATCGGGGTTCTCGAGGAAGCGGCGAGAGATCTTCTCGTAAGCGGGATCCATGCGGAGCGACAGATCAGTTGTCAGCATCTTGGGGAGGTGCTTCTTGCTGGGGTCGAAAGCATCAGGGATGAAAGGCTCCGCGTTCTTGGCAACCCACTGGGGAGCGCCAGCAGGGCTCTTGGTGAGCTCCCACTCGAACTTGAAGAGGTACTCGAAGAACTGGTTGCTCCACTTTGTAGGGGTCTTGGTCCAGGTAACCTCAAGGCCAGAGGTGATGGCATCAGGGCCCTTGCCAGAGTTGTGGGCGTTCTTCCATCCAAAGCCTTGAGCCTCGATGCCGGCGCCAGCCGGCTCGGCACCGACGTTGCTGTCGGGAGCAGCACCGTGGGTCTTGCCAAAGGTGTGGCCACCAGCAATGAGAGCGACAGTCTCCTCGTCGTTCATGGCCATGCGGCCAAAGGTGGTGCGGATGTCGTGAGCAGCAACGACGGGGTCCTCAACACCAGGGTTGACGTAGATGAGACCTGGGTTGCTGTTAGTGTGCTGCAAAGCTTGACGTATTGCGGTACATGAAGGAGACTTACCCATGATCTGAGCACCAAGAGGCTTCTCAAGGCTCTCGGGGTCACGCTTGCCACTAGAGTCCTTGCCGTAGCGGTGGCTGTCGGTCATCCACTCAGGCTCGGAGCCCCAGTAGACGGCCTCGTCAGACTCCCAGGTGTCGGCACGGCCACCGGCGAAGCCAAAGGTCTTGAAGCCCATGGACTCAAGAGCCACGTTACCGGCGAGAACAAGCAGATCAGCCCAGCTGATCTTGTTGCCATACTTCTGCTTGATGGGCCAGAGGAGACGACGGGCCTTGTCAAGGTTACCGTTGTCGGGCCAGCTAAAGGTACCGTTAGTGAAACGTAGCTGATAAAGTACAGTTGAGTAATTGGTGTCTTACCTGTTGAGGGGAGCAAAACGCTGCTGGCCCTCGCCACCGCCACCACGGCCATCAAAGACGCGGTAAGTGCCGGCGGCGTGCCAGCTCATGCGAATGAACAGACCGCCATAGTGACCGAAATCGGCCGGCCACCAGTCCTGGGAGTCAGTCATGAGAGCATGGAGATCTTTCTTGAGGCCATTGTAGTCGAGGGACTTAAACGCAGCGGCGTAGTCGAAGTCGGGGCCGTACGGGTTGCTGGAGGGGTTGTGCTGGCGGAGGATGTTGAGCTTGACGGCATTGGGCCACCTGGGTAGAGGATGTGTTAGCAGCCAAGTTGGCAAACGAGATGAAGCCATTGCGCCACGGAAGGCCAAAACTCCAATGTGGAAGCTTTCATGCAAGAAAATCTGGCTTGCCAAACGGCGGTGATGCTGGACACGATGGGGCTTACCAATCGGGGTTCTTCCTGCCAGTGTCGGCAGTGTGCACGACAGGGCACTTGCCAGTGCTTTCTTGGGTCATTTTCTTGCGAGGACTTTGATCGTCTGTAGAAATATCTCTCTTGTGGGAGATAGCAACCTTGAAATCGGAGGACATGGGAGGAGGAGGAAGAGGGGAATGATGGGATGGGATGGGTGGCTATTTGGGAAGAAATACTAGTCAAGAGCAAGGAGGGGGGGCGAGGAGGAGGAAGCTTGGAGGAGCTTGGCCGTGTGATGGAGCGGGGCAACACGGCACTCGGAGCAGCACGCCGGTCTTGTCAAGTTCGCTCGCCTTTTTTTAGAGGCTTTTGGGCGTCCCAAGCAGTGAAAATGGCATATAAGGTTCGAGTTACAGGGACCTCCCCCGCTAAAATGCCCTGTACCATCTCGGAAAGGCCATGACGAATGCCCCGCCTCTGATTCGTTGGCGGGGCTGCTTCACTGCAAATTGCTGCCACCTTGTTGGCTGGCTGGTCTCGTCGCCCACCAAACAGAAAAGTGGCACCACACGCAAACGCCCTCCCGACTCCAGCAACCAAGCGTTGTTTCCCACATCACCACTTTTCACGGTATCGCCTAGTACGGCCCGCGGGCACCGTGAATACCTCCCAGAGTTATCCATCTCCTTCCATCTTGGATTAGAAATACTGGCTTTGCTCTCGGTCTCTCCGCCGGTCTTCCGCATCCGTTGTCGGCCGATGCTCGGCCATCCTCTCCCACGTCGCCGTGATGCTGCCGCTCTGTTCACCACATCACCGCGCCGCACCAAAGCGTCGATATGCAGTCAACCTACATATGCACTGCGTTTCCCCTCCCCCTCCTTTTTGTGGCTGCAACGCATTGAAGGAACCACGCCAGAATAGTACCCCCGAAGCCATGACTTGTCGGTCCCTGGAAATGGCCGCCACCTCCATCGAGCCTCCCACCGTTCTTCTGCCAGCCCCGATATCATCGTCGCCACCCATCACTCGGTTTTAGGTCGGACGCGGCCGTTTCGCCTGTCGTCATCGGTGTGCACCGCTCCGTGGAGCCGATGGACATTTTATGGATTCGGTGGCGGACAGGAGGATTGTTGGGTCTGGCCTGTTCAAAGCTCGAAATACATGATCGACCCACTCATGCCACGCCTCCAGCCTGGGGTGCTAGCTAACTACTAGGTAGTTCTTCGATTCTACGCGAAGCTTTGACTCCCGTGATAGACATGGTCGGTCTGGCCATGCACAATGCCGGGTCGTTGAGTTGTCCCGTCCGGCCGCCTTCCCCAGCAAATCATCGGCCAACCAATTACTCTCATGCTGCACGGTCAGCAGAATCGCTTTCTATCATATATACCGCATTGCCCTGGCCCGACTCTTTCTCGCCCCGTAACACGGTTTGGTGCTGATCTTAGACAGCTGGCACACCACTGCGACACAGGACACACAGCCGCAGAACTACCCCTCTTTCCAGTAGTGGCACGACCAGACTCGATTATTGCGCCAGCTTACGCGGAGCGCATACCGTTGCGGGCGAGTATTCCAATTCAATTGCACTACAAAAGTGGCCGACCATCTTCCGTGGCACCTAGCAATGGTTTCCCATACTCATCACAGGTACCCCTTACTGCCTTTCAAATCAACAGCGGGACCCAAGATCCAGGGTTGCTACCTCAACAACTGCGGGGTAATCGAGCGCGCGTTAGCCACAAGTTGCGAACAGAACGGCGAGCCAGACCCGTCAACCAGGCAAGAATCTTGACCGTGGCAAAGGGATACAACTTGCCAGGCAGGAAATTGTTCTTGCAATTATCTCATTTTCCCAACAATACAGCCCCAGCAGACACATTGTTATTCCGCTGATGTACCTCTGCTCTTCGGGCCATCCCCGGCACCGTTGCTCTTAATCGTTCTCGGAACCGGAATCATGGGTTCCGTATCTTGTTGCTTTGCAACTCGGCTCCGACGTTTCTGTTCGACTCCAAACTTGGCCACGGAATGTTCCGACTTGCTGCCAGTAATCAGTGGTGCTTTGTTGAGCCATAAGCTGCCGAGAGCAGGATCCGAGTCTCGAACGAATCAGCCTTTAACAGTCGCCATTCCGCAAGCTGCCAATATTCCTGGATGGTATCACAAAAGTGGCTCCAGAATTGTGCGAGAAACCCGGATATCACTATCTATCGTAATATGGCCGAAGGAGCGCCTCCTTGTTGAAACATTACTAGACCAGCGGCTACTGAACAGCTCTCCATAAGCACCACTCGCCTTTAATTGTTCGCGCATTTGTTAGGTGGGATAGGGCTATTCATTTGTTCTTTACGCCGTGAACCGTCCGCAGTCTCGCTTTCTTTCAAAATTGTCAAGGCTGCAGCCTCAGACTGCAGTTTTGTCCCATGTGATGAGTTGAGCAAGTCTTGGTCATTGTGAAGTTACCGGCAAACAACGGCAGCCACGCAGTTTCCCGTGCTTAACTCTGTGCTTTCTGCGCGATCTAGAGTCATGTTGTTGTTCAATCCGTCTGGTTCAATAGCACAGGGCTGGCACCTGTTCGTTGTCTACGCGACTTTGTTGGTGGAAGTGCCTCAGGCAACGGCGCAAATCTCACGTCCCTTGAGCTACCACAAGATTTCGATCGACCGGGAGATCAACCTGGGGTAACGCTACTGCAGGGGGGCTCGCTGCGGGTAGCTTGATATCGCAATTGTCTTTTTCACGGGACCCGCGGATAGAGTGCGCTGTGGAATTCGGCCCAGCGAAACCCCTACAGCAAGCCCTTGACTGCGCGCACTTGCGGTCACCCGCGGCCGATTCCCGCGTCAGAGTTGTATTCGAATCTTCTACAAGCAATATCATTAACCCCCAGGCGTTCTATATTACAGTTCCAAGAAGCGGTTCGCGGGGTATACATATCGAGATGTTGACCAAGGAGCATTGGTTTAGAAGCTATTACGTGTATCAGCACACGTTACCCGATCTGTTCATCAAATATTCCATCCCAAGGCCCTCTCTTCTTTTGCCACCCTGAATTCAACTTGGCAAAATTGTAGGAATAGGCTGACGACCCAAATCTGTCCATCACATGGCTTCTCCATAGAAACAAGCTCCCTGACCCTGGCACTCGGCTAAGCATGGTGAGGTAGCGGACAGGCAGCCTCGCGACGCCCTCTTCTCGCACGAGAGTGTTCGGCCCCGGGCTCCCGTGCTTCCACGCGAACTTGGGCCGACCTGGTGCATCAAAGTGTATGATCTACTTCGCGAAAATGACAGGCCTTGATGCCGCTGCTCGCGCTGATGATGTGCTGCAGGACAGTATCCCAACCCCCTCCGAGCATCTGCATGTACTCGAAGTGCACCCGCGCTGGGCGGGTGCTTTGCAAAAAGGCGAGCAGCTGAGCATCGCTAACTGAGAGCCCTCGCAGACAGCAGTCCCGTAGAGGCTTAGTCAAAGTCGCCGGTGCCTCGTCAGGATGCATATCATGGGGCCTCGTTTCTCGGTTCAGCGAGAACCAATGCAGGTCGAGGGTTTCCAGTTCCGGGGCCATCACTATCAAGGTGCGCACGACATCTTGCAGGATGTTCGCAGGGTATGCAACGGCCCGCCCATTGTCATCTAGCACTTCCGTCTCTTCCTCGACGAAGCCATCTCCGTCGTACATGGGAGCCTTCATCGGCGGTGATAGACTCACTTTGAGCTCCTTGACGCCTTGGAACGAAGCCATTGACGCTGGGAACTGAACCGGGATGTCGACGAACTTTTGAAGGTACAGACTACAGCCCTGAGGTGCCATGAAGAGATCCAGCTGTTCGAGGACGCCGAGGCCGGAGTCACCCAGCGCATGCAAGGTCACCGCGAGCGCCTGCTGCGCGAGATCCCAGACATACGGCCAGTGCCTAAAATCCTGAGTCGGAAACCCCGATGACTTGCATCCCTCTGATCCGGACACTTCTTCGTCTGACGGTGAAATGTCCTCCTCAGGCCTCAGGGCGACCGTGAGGGCCAATGACCGCAGAGCTCCGATCTGGGAGCCCGCCTTCAGATTCTCAAAGGCTTTTGCAAGCAGAGCACGGTGCTGTGACGTCTCGTCGAGCTCGTCGGGCGAGCTCACCGCTGCACCAACGATTGTGAGGTTCTCTAGAGAGCAAGCCGGCTGACCTACAGCCGTGAGGCGCACGAACAATTGGAGCGAACGCGTGTCGAGCCAGAGCCAGCGCTTCGTCCTGAAGCATTCCGGGTAGTTAGTGCGCAGGATACGGGCATTGGCGGCGCGACTGGCGAGACGCAGAGCACCAACGTCGGCGATTTCGAGGTTGTAGAGGATGCATTGCATGAGCTCGACGCTCAATGCGTCAAGAGAGGGGGTCATGTTGATGGTGTGGGCAAATCCTGGAGTTGTTCTGTCCTTTGCGTCGGCTGCCCTTTAACCACGATCGCGCCACGGCTGCCTCGTATTCATCACGATCTCCGTGAGGAGACACACGCATCGCGCAAGGGATGCTGCACAAGTATGTGAGCTTCTGCCTGGCGTGAAATTGCCCAACATCCAGAAGAGAGATGTGAGGGGAGAAAAAATTGGTGCAGGCCCCAGCCTTGGGCGTTGGCTGCCTAAAATAATCCCTACCCTGGAGATTCTATCATATCACAAACAGCAGTCAATACCTCCGCGCAGCGTGCACCAGAGTTATTCCAAGAGAAAATGGCCTGCCCCTCCAGATGTTACGAAAATAGGTCCAGGTTTTTAGTTGCCGCGCGCAGCTATCCGTACATGGTCCCTGAATGTCCAGAAACTATTCCTGTCCGCACGCACCACCATCCACGTAATACCCGCCCCTACGCCAAAGGTTAGTTCAGGATGGCGTGCTCCAACGACCGACTTTGGAATGGAAATTAAAGTCCTACTGGTGGAATTACGC
The DNA here is from genome assembly GCF_001636725.1 of Cordyceps fumosorosea ARSEF 2679. Lineage (NCBI taxonomy): Eukaryota > Fungi > Ascomycota > Sordariomycetes > Hypocreales > Cordycipitaceae > Cordyceps > Cordyceps fumosorosea. Next base: position 50,769 of record NW_017387343.1, on the reverse strand, counting down.
CCAGAAAACGTTAAGCGCAGCCGCTAACGGCGCATTGGCCGAATACAGAGCCGCCGCAAAGCGAAAAGGGGATGATTATTTGTAAGCCAACGGCCATCCGTAGGAAAATGTCTTCCAGGAAACATCAGATCAGAGACTTTTTGCATTATTAAGCCCTTAGCTGAAACTCATCACGATGGGCCTCAATTTTTGCATATATATAAGTGTAGACGCATCGGGTGCGTAGTGAGGTCAACTCGCCGTTTGCCTTTTGGACCAACACACCTTCGCGATGCCTAATTCACGCCTCTGGGAACCTCTCAAGGTCGGTAATCTGACGCTGCAGCACCGCGCCGTCATGGCGCCGCTGACGCGCTACCGCAACGGTGACGACCACGCGCCGCTCGACATCATGACGCAGTACTACAGCGACCGGGCCTGCGTCCCCGGCACCCTCATCATCACCGAGGCCACCGGTGTGTCCGGCGCGGCCGAGGCGCGGCCGTGGCTGCCCAGCGTCGCCAGCTCGGCGCAGGTCTCCGGCTGGGCGCAGATCTACGCCGCCGTCCACGCGCGCGGCAGCTTCGTGTTCCAGCAGCTGTGGGACCTTGGCCGCGGCGCTGACCCGGCGTACGTCCAGGGCCGCGGGTTCAAGTACGCGTCAAGCGGGGACGTGCAGCTCGCGGGGCGCGCCGAGGCGCCGGCGCCGCTGACCGAGGACGAGATTTGGCAAAAGGTGGACGAATTCCGCCGGGCGGCGCGCAACGTGGTCGACGCCGGCGGTGACGGCGTTGAGATCCACGGCGCGCACGGCTACCTTGTCGACCAGTTCACGCGCGACAGCGTCAACAACCGCACCGACGCTTGGGGCGGCTCCGTCGAGAAGCGCAGCCGCTTCCTGCTCGAGGTCGTCGAGGCCGTCGTGCGGGAGATTGGCGCCGAGCGCACCGCGCTCCGCCTGAGCCCTTTCGCGCTGCACCAGGAGTCGTACTCCTCCGACACGTGGGAGCAGACGGGGCACATCGTGCGCGCCCTCAAGGAGCGCGGCCACCGGCTCGCGTACCTGTCCCTGGTCGAGCCGCGTGGCGATCCATCGCAACTGGACGTGGCGGTGCCGGACCCGTCCCGGCCGCAGCCGTTCACGAAGCGGCCACAGTCGCTCGACTTCATCTTGGACGCGTGGGCCGACTTCTCGCCAGTCTTCGTGGCTGGCAACTACAAGCTGGACACGGCGGCGAAGACGCTCGATGGGCCGTACAGGGGCTGGAAGGTGGCGATTGCGTTTGGGCGGCCGTACATTTCGAACCCGGACCTGGTGTTTCGACTGAAGCACAACGTGCCCTTTGCGCCGTATAACAGGGACACGTTTTACAACGAAAAGGACCCGATGGGATACAATGATTATCCCTTCTGTCCAGAGGCAATCACTGCTGGATTAGCGAAGGCATAGATAAAACAATAATGTGATGGAATGATATTCACCTCGATTCAACGAGAAAGCGGGCTCTCCACCAGGTTTGCGGTTGCCCATTGAGCGCGCAGTTGCTTGGCTTCTTCGTCGAGCATAATTCCCGTCTGGGAAGTGACAGTCCGTAGGCATTCCAGCACGGCATGTTGCTGTGCGAAATGCGTCATGTTTCTCGCGACGTACATCAGAGACGCAATCACGATCGGATCCCACTGCTCAGCATAGTCGTTTGACGTGGCGACGCCCGCAATGGCCCTCGCATGCCAGTTGGGCGACGTCAAATGCTGGCGACGACCAGGAATTCCGGCAAGACGAGGCTTGTTTTGGAGCAAAAGAAGCGCAGTGATGTGGTAGAAGACGGCCGTCTGTACGGCCATTGCGCTCGAATAGAGGTGTATCGGAAAAGACGCTGCATTCGCGGGGTCGATATGGCCCATCTCGATGCTGCCAACGTCAACCAGGGACTTTATCTCGACGGGCCGCGTGTCGTACCACGTTTGAATGCGCAGCCAGAGAGTGTGCCAGTCGGTAGGAGCGCCAGAAATCGAAATTTGTTCAGGGGTACGCGGACTCTGGGCAGCCGCTGGAGAACCGGCGCTGACGTGGAAGACGAAGTGAAGACATGCTGTGAGATGGTGGAGAGCCCAGTTGTAAGCCGTGAATGTTGCAGTCTTTTTTTGAGACTTGTCATAGTGTTGCAGTAAGTAGAAATCTGGGCTTGTCGCAGGTGGTGCTAAGGTAAGTATAGACGCTGCTAGGTCTGCGCGACCGGTTAGATAATACTTGGAAAATGGAAGCGACAAGCGGCATACCGATGCGAGATTGTTGACAAACAAGAGTTTGCAACGGCTCCTTGATATGACTAGGAGCGCTGTGCGGCAATCGGAACTGTTTCCAGGCAAGAGGGCCAGCGCAAAGCGTCTCCGTGAGGCTGATGAGAGTATCTGCGACGAGCCTCAAGTCTGGGGCCAGTTCTGGCAGTCCTACCCGGGCGTCATGCAAAGGAGCGCTTTTTGAGTGACGCAGAAGATGAGAAGCCGCGAGCTCTATGATGAGGGTTTGAATAAGCTCATGCCTCTGGCCCATTTGCAGCGCGGCGACGGCGAAGCGGCTGTCAGGATCACCAGCCTCGAGCCACGGTGCGGTGCGGTACCGGAACTGGCGCAGCAAGGCAATATCTCTTTGCGAGAATTCGGTGAGGTCAGTATCAAAGTACGCCTCCCAGCTCGACGGCGGTGCTTGATGGCGTGCCGTAGTTCTTGGCGGGGGCTGTTGCCAACTGACGCCAGAGCGAGGAGGCTGCAGAGTTGAGGCTACCCCACGATCTTCCGAGCCGGCTACTGGCTCGATCGTAGGGGACTTTTCATTGATAAACTGGCAGAAGAATGGAGTCAGCGAGTGCTGTAAAATTTTGAGCAAGGAAGAGGCCCATGCCTTGATTTCGGCGTATGTGCCAGATGGGCGATCCGCTGCGTTTGCGTACTTGCAGCTTACCCGCCTTGACTCGCAGTTGCTGCACTGCGGTTTCTTTTCGTCACCTGTAGAGGTACTTGTTAGCGATTAAGGAATCTGAAGATATTGGTGATGGGATAGAGATAAACATTTTCGACGACGCTGACGACACGCGACGCAGCCCGTCTTGACCCTTCGCTTCTCGAGCGGCGTGTTACGCGTCACGGGCATGGTGGGCGACCCCTGGACGCTTGAGTAATATGGCAAAACTCAAGCTACATCGCCTGGGTATTGTGAGAAGAAAAGACGGGCTACTGGCCAGGCATAGTGGCCCGTGATGGAAAGACTGTTCTTGAGGTTTGGTGTAGGAGGAGGCTTTACGATGTCGCGGAACTCCACTAAATAAGCCACAGTACAGCGCGCTGGTGCAGCTGGAGTTGAATGGGTGTTTGTGGAAACTCTGAATAATGACATGTATATACGAGGCTGTTAAATTCGGGAATAATCCCAGAAATCCATGCTAAAAACAAGACTTGCTACATTTTCGGTGTCTTAATTGGTAATTAGACGTGCTCAACCACAGCAACGGACCCAGACTTGTCGTGAACCATGCCTTGGCTCTCAAACAGCGCCGTAAGACCAACTTCCTGCTGCGCCTCGAGCAACAGCTGCGCGTCCCTCGCGCCAGTGTGGCTTTTAAAGACGCGATCCATCTCCTCCAAGCTCGCGTTCTTGGTCTCTGGCAGGCAGAGCCAAACCCATACGGTGCCGGCGGCCAGGAAAACGGCGAAGAAGATGTACGTGCCCCAGGCCCAGGCCTCGAGCATGGGCGGGACGAAGAAGGCAATGGCAAAGTTGTTGAGCCAGTTGCTGAAGGCGCCGATGGAGGTTCCCTTGGCGCGGATGGAAAGGGGGAAGATCTCGGACACGAGCGTCCAGGACACCGGACCCCAGGTCGCGCCGAACCCGGCAATGTATACCCAAATGAGCGCTGGAAGGAGAGTTAGTTTGGTGAAAGGTTGGTGAGACGAAAGACGGTCAAGGTGAGACATACCGACAGCGGTCCAGCCTGCTGCAGCGTGGGTGGCCCAGTCGTGTCTAAACTTGGCCACGATGATGCCAACGGCGACCATGGCAATTCCCATGACTACCGACCCGACAATTAACATGGGCTTTCGGCCCACTCTATCAATGATGAACTGAGCCCAACTGTTAGAAACAGACTTACGCCATAAATGATAGTATCGAAAAAAAAAAAAAAGGAAAAGAAAACTCACCATTGCGGGGATCGTGCTAGCCATGAACACCACGCCGGTGACGCCAGTCGCCAGCAACGCATTTGTCCCAGACGTCAACCCGAGGCTTTGGAAGATGCTTGTACAGTAGTATACTATTGCGTCAATTCCAGTCCATTGCTGCCAGAACATTGTGAGGAATCCCGTTGAAATTCTCATAAAGTTATCACGGGTTCGAAAGCAGTTGATGTACTGGGCAATCTGCTCCTTGAAGCCGTTTTGACCGGCTGCCTCGGCCAGTGACGGAAAGTCTCTGGCAAACGCCTTTCTCTCAAAGACAGATTCGGCCTTGATTTCCAAGAATTCCGCCTCGACCAATTTGTCATCCAGGGGCAGCTTCCTCATCCAGGCCAGCGTCGCCCTGGCTTCCTCGTCGCGTCCCACCTTGACCAGCCAGCGCGGAGAGTACGGCATGAACCAGATGCCGACGGCCAGGGCGGCCGCCGGCAGTCCCTGGATGATGGACGGCAGCCGCCAGGCCATGTCGGACTGGGAGTCGCCGGTGCCGCCGATGTAATTGCTACCGTAGCCGATCCAGAAGGAGAGCATGATGCCGAGGATGGTGGCGAACTGGTAGAAGGAGACGAGGAAGCCGCGCATCTCGGGGAGGGAGAGCTCGGCGTTGTACAGCGGCGCGACGCCGCTGAAGATGCCGACGCCGACACCGGTGAAGAAGCGGCCGGCGTAGAGGAGGGAGGGCGCGCCAGCCCGGGCGCCGATGTAAAGGTAGCTGCCCAGAATGACCCAAAGGCAAGCGACGAACATGGTGCGCTTTCGCGAGATGAGCTCGCTGAGGATGCCGGCGGACAGGGAGCCCAGGATGCCGCCGAGCTGGAGGATGGACGTCAACCAGCCTGTGGCCGAGGAGGAGTGGACGACGGAGGGGAAGTTGGAGGTGAAGCGCGTCATGACGAGGGACTGACCCAAGACACCTTGCTGATAGCCATATTCGAAGCCACCAAGACTTGTAGACAGGTAAGCGACAAGGTTGGAGTGGAAGTGCCTGGACAGGAGACTTACGACGCGAACAGCGCGATGAAGACGACTTTGGGGTTTGAGCAAATGGACTGCCATAGCGTCTTCTTGCCCGCGAGGGCCCTCTGAGCCGACTCCATGATGAGTTCTATAAACAATTGGTCTATTATGGAGTTGTGAGGTAAAGTCGGAGTAGTGTCCGGGTAACGGTTCATTCATCAACGGCCAAGGCATCGGTCTATATATACATGCGAAACAAGGCAAACTCAACCCCCGGATTCCTCCACACCACCCCCGAGTTTATTGTTCCCCAGAATAGCCCCAGCTGGAACCTGAAGCGCGCATGACTGGAAGAAAAAAAAAAAACGAGCTACAGATATTCGGGGTGAGTGAGCCCAGACTGGCCGAGATTAAGCGCCGCTAGACCGGATTCGGGGGCCGTAGGCTATGACCCCTCTTTTTGGAAGGGAATTGGCTTTTTGCCCCAGGCCATCGTCTTCATCCTGACTCGACAGATGAATTCATTCATGAGATGGTGTCCACCCAGCCATGAACTGTGGCGCCTTTCAGGATTTATATTGAACAGGGATATAAACAGTCTACATCAATGCCGATGACGCTCGAGCGACGGATGCCGATCTTCGACAATGGATGAACCAGACCTAGGGCCGAGCCCGGCGCAGGAGATTTCCTTCCTGTCGCCCGAGTCCTTCTCCACGCTCGACGAATATTCCAAAAATCCGCGGTTCATCGAGCTGCAGGAAGAACTGCGTGGCGTGTTATTTGCGCGTGCCTCCGGTGAGAACGCCAGCTTCGATGTCGCGGCCGACCAGCAGGACGGCGACGACGCCGAAGCAGAGAGCGAGCATCCGCCACCGCCACCTCCGCAGCATGGCTTCGACTTTACCCGCGTCAGCATACCCAAGTTGACGCTCATCCAGTACCTCAAGAACTGGATCATCGAGTGCGCACCGTACCTCGACAAGTTCGACCACGCGCGGCACTTTGCTGTGCACGTGCCCATCATGGCCGCCGGCTCGCCCGCGCTCTTCTACGCCGTCCTCGCCTTCTCCGCGCGCCAGGCGGAGCGCCGCAAGACCGGCCTGGGCTCCTCCGCGAAGAACTGCGACAGCCTCGAGCTCTACCAGGAGTCCATCCGGCTGCTGCTTCTCGAGCGGCCGGGCAGCTCCTCCTCGGCCACGGTGCTGGTGACGGCGTGCGTGCTGGCCGTCATGGAGCTCATGTCGGGCAGCCCCCGCAACTGGCGGCGCCACATCGAGGGCTGCGCCGCGCTGTTCGACCTCTTCCAGGTCAACGGCTTCTCCGGCGGCGTGCTGCAGGCTGTTTTCTGGTGCTACGCGCGCATGGAGGTCTGCGGCGCCATCATCTCCGCCGGCGCCGAGAGCACCGTGCTGGCGCTGCAGAGCTGGGCCCCGCCGATCCCGGGACGTGTCGTTGCCGGCGGCGCTGAGGGGGGCGCGGATGCGTTTGTGCGCGATGCGTTTTATCGGAGCAGCTTGGAGAGCAGCGACATGCACGCCAACTGGGCCGTGTACCTCTGCGCGAAAGCGTGCGACCTGCTGTACCGGCACACGCGGGCCACGGAGCTGCGGGAACCTGATCGTCAGGACAGGAGGCCGTTTGCGGTTCAATGGAGGGCTCTGTGGGGGCATCTACAATTTTGGCTCAAGTCGAGACCAGATGTTTCGCTGCCGACCTTGGTGTCGGAAGACAACGGCCAGACCTTTCCAACCATCCTCTTCGCGCACTATCCTGCCATATCCTCGAACCAGGTATACCATGCTACGTGTCTCATCATGCTCGACATGCGCCCGCGGCACGAGCCGGTGCCTTTGCCGGAGGGCTCGGCCGTGTGGCACGCGCGCCGCGTGTGCGGCATCTCACTGACCAACCCGCACCGCGCCAGCCTGATAAACGCCATCCAGCCTCTATACCTGGCCGGCAAGTTGCTCACGCATACCGCGGAGCACGTGGCCGTGGGCAAGCTGTTCAAAATCATCGAGGAGACGACAGGGTGGGGAGCGCTCTGGAGGCTGCGCGATCTAGAAATTGTCTGGGGATACATGCCTGGCGAGATCCTGGCCGCGATGGGCTGAAGATCTCTTGACGTACTAATGAGAAACGAATTTATCTAAACCTACATGACCAAAGAAACGGCAGTACGTGCTCACAGGGACCAAGGGCGTGCGACGGGATCTCGGTAGCCAACCCCCAGGACGAGAGAGTCTGCCCAACCTGCGTGACGGCGAGTAATGATTCAAGTATCACCTCTGCCCTACAATAAAATTACATCTAAAACAAGGGCAAGCGCGATACCTTAGAAGAATAACTCCTCGCTGGAACTTATGTACATAAGTTGTAAGCGTCAGATTTGAGCTACTGGTGCAAACCGCTGTGTGAGGCGATGGTTCGCACTTAGCCAGCGCTTTCTGGTAACAGTGTCTCAATGATGAATTGATTGTCAAATTTCCTGCAAGGGAGTTCCCTCAAAATGGCAAGACTACTTCGCAAGATCCAAAAGACGCAAGCCAAGGATGTGCCATCTTCGGAGACCTCGGCGGCTCCCCCGTTCAGCTTCCTGAGCCGCCAGCCCGCTAGCCAAGTCACATTGGAGGTCACTAGGCGGCTCGGAATTGATGAATGCGAAATCGAGGATATATATCCATGTACACCGTTCCAAGAGGACTTCATCTCTCAGACAATACGAAAACCTACCGAGTGTCTAGCACGAAGACATATGCTTTGTCACGAGCCTGCGGGGTAGACCAGTTCAAGGCGGCATGGGAGCGAGTCTTCCAGGCACATCCCATTTTGAGGACGCGTATCATACAAACAGACATTGGACTCGTTCAAGTGGTGCTGCGTGTTCATGCGCAGGTTGCAAAGGGGGGCAACTTGACGGCATACCTGGCTCATGACCATGCAAGCGTCATCGCATTGGACGAGTCACTTCTGCGCCTAGCTCTCATATGCGAAAGGGACGAAGAACAGACACACAGCACAATTCATGAGTGCTACATGGTGATGACTATCCATCATATAATTTGTGATCGCTGGTCAGAAACATTGATACTGGATCAGCTCGAAGCTGCATATAACGGGGCATCGCTGCCAATAAGCCAGTTTGCGACTCTGGTCAGGTGCATCCAGGACAGCAAGGAACTTGCCGAAGCTTTTTGGCGGACGGAAATATCCAAACTCGACGGCACTGCCGCGGTCTTACCTCCAGCCCCCTCGCCAGGCTACCGCCCAGCACCTGATGCAGTGGCAAGCTGCATCCTTGACTTCGCGAGCGAACACAGGTCCCCGAGGTTCACTTCATATTCGCGGTTGCAAGTCGCGTGGGCGTAGTGGTGCATCATTTCACATCTTCGGAAGCCGTCGCGTTTGGGGTCCATGGTGATGGAAGAGGCTCGGCGATTCCAGGCATCGCGGCTGTAACTGGGCCAACTGCGACGACAATCCCCCACTACGTGCTTTAGAGACAGAAACTTCCAGGGGGGGGGTCAGATATCTCGAATGTACAAAACGGGCGATTTTGTGCAGTATCAAGAAGATGGCACGCTCCTGTTCAGGGAGGAAGGATGACCAAGTCAAGCGGCACGGGCAGCGCCTTGAGCTGGGCGAAGTAGAGCATCATCTTGGCAAAGCCTTCCCCGAATCGAGAGATGTGGTCCCTGCCGTACTACATTCATCTACTGGGCGACTTGTGGCATTCATCGTTGTTGATGAGGAAGTGAAGATGCCTGCGGAGAATACGCCCAAGTTCAGCGGACCGGGTCAGATGCGAGAGCACATCCACACATCTTCACACAAGTTTAGGCATCAAATACGTGACGCTGAGCAGACCTTGCGTCAATCTTTGCCTGCATATATGGTTCCAACTGCATACTTCCCCGCCCAACAGCTCCCTCGAACGTCGTCGGGGAAAGTCGACCGTGCTCGATTAAAACAGACTGCATCAGAACTTACTCTTCGTCAAGGCCTGACGAACTTTACAGCTGCGCAGGAGAGGAGGCAGCCTTCTACAGACGCTGAAAGAACTTTGCAGTCAATCTGGGCGCAGGTGCTTGGCATCGCGCCAGCAGCCATCAGCACCGAGGATGGCTTTCTGGGGTCGGGGGCGGACTCTATCAGAGCGATACGAGTCGCTGCAAAAGCTGCAGCATTTGGCCTTCACATTTCTCTCCCCAATCTCATTCGGAATGCGCCTCTTCGGGCCTTGACGACCAGTGTAGAGTCACCTCGGCCTACGAAGCCGATCATCTGGGAGGAAGAAGTCGCACTCCCAGAGGCCATGCAATGTACGCTGGCCCGCGCGCTGAAACTGCCGCTCTAGATCCTCCCCGACTGGAGATGGAGGTCCTTTTAACGGGTGCCACAGGACGCCTTGGACGCGAAATTCTGAAGCAATTAATTGAATGCCCATCCATCGGCAAGGTCCAGTGCGTTGCAGTGAGACACCCCGAGACCCTGCCGGCGCACCAAACACTACGCAAAAGCGGAGCATACCTACCCTGTACGGCACCGGCGATGACGGACATCAAACCTTCCACTTCCACTAGTCGCGACAATGTCGGGAAGCGCCGAATCAAAACACCCGGCCTCTACCCCGTACCATGAGCCCAGCATCTCCGTCATCCTCATCCAGTCGTCGTTCCTACTACTCCTCAATGTCGTCAACGCCCTTCTTGACCGGGCCGTCTACTGCGGCCTCTTGGGCCAGGTCTTCGTTGGCGTCGCCTGGGGCACGCCGGGCGCGAATTGGATCGGCATCCGTGCCGAGGAGGTCATTGTGCAACTAGGATATCTCGGGCTTTTGCTGCTCGTTTATGAAGGTCAGTCCGTTCTGCTAGAACATGACCTGCCGACTGACAGAACGCAGGCGGCCTCTCGACATCGTTGCCCTCCCTTAAGGCCAACCTCTTCCTATCCTCCTGGGTGGCGATGACGGGGATAGTATTTCCCATAGGCCTCTCATTTGTTCTGCGATACAGCTTCGAGGCCACGCCGCTGCAGTGCTTCGCTGCCGGCGCGGCCTTGTCCTCGACAAGCCTAGGGACTACATTCACAGTGCTCAGCACCAGCGGCTTAGCACGGTCTAGGCTCGGCGTGGTTCTCACGAGTGCCGCTATGATGGACGACGTCATCGGACTGGTCATGGTTCAGATTATATCCAACCTTGGACAGAACAGCAGCTCCTTCGACTCCAAAGTAGTGGTGCGCCCTCTATTCGTATCACTAGCCTTTGCTGTCGTTGCGCCTCTTATTTGCATGCTCGCCGTCTCGCCAGCGACGAGGTGGCTCAATCAGCGTCGACAACAGAGCCCGGAACGGTACTTGAACCGGCTCTTAGAGTCTCGCCACGCACCATTCATACTTCATACATTGATCTTGCTAGCTTACATTGCAGCTTCCAGCTACGCGGGCACCTCGAACCTATTCGCGGCGTACATTGCCGGAGCATCAATAAGCTGGTGGGACGCGAAGTTTTCCCGTGCTCCAGTACAAAATCCGCGAGAAGCTGGAAGCGCGACATCTGACATGAGGAGTGCTGATCATGCAGCGCACGGTAGCTCTGGTGTTGGCACGTATGAACGACTGTATTCCGTGACAGTAAATCGAATACTGCGCCCGTTCTTCTTCGTGAGTCTACCCCAGACGCAATCCTTGTCGAGTATTAACATGGCTGCTAGGCTTCGATCGGCTTCTCGATACCAATCACAAAAATGTTTACAGCCGAGATCGTTTGGAAAGGCCTGGTGTATACCCTTTTCATGATGCTCGGCAAGCTCCTCTGCGGCATCTGGCTACTTCGACTGCCTGACAAGCTCAAGTGGGTAGTACCAAAAGCCCTACACAAGCACGAACAGAAGAAGGCCATGGGAAATGCCACCTTGGAAGCCGAAACTCCCGTGACCGCAAATTCGTCGGCAGCTACCGAAGACACTTCCGGAGATACCAGTGAAGATGCTCCTGGAGCCGGTCTAGGTGATATAAGTGCAGAAGTAGCTCGGGGGGCTAATGGTGAGGCCTCCGAGGAAGCTGCTTCTCGTGCTGGTAGCCACGATGTCTCCAAGTCCGTTCCAGGGACGATCAGTACAGATACGCCTGCCAGAACTGTCCAGAATACCATGCCGGCTGGCGTTAAGCCGCGATCGATCTACCCTGCCTCCATTCTTGGCTGCGCCATGATGGCCCGGGGCGAGATTGGTTTTCTAATATCGTCCATTGCTGAAAGCAGAGGAATATTTGCCAGCGGGACAGAAACGACGGCTGATTCGAAGATCTTCCTCTGTGTTACTTGGGCGATTCTGCTGTGCACAGTCATAGGTCCGTTGGCTGTCGGGCTGCTTGTACGAAGGGTGAAGAAGCTGCAGAGGCGCGTAGAGGCGAGTGGTGGCCAAGTAAAAGGTGATGTTTTGGGCGTTTGGGGGGTTGAATGAGGGGAAAGGTCACACTACCAGGTGTACATGTATGCGCGAGTGCACCGGACAGAGGCGAAATGGCATATGCATTTACTGCTATTGTATGCTTGGCAGGCGTAGAAGGGACAGGTGAATACATGAAACTAACCCAGTCAATTATGGCCAATTGGACCGTCGACGCAATTTTATCATGCCTGAGAATCTGTCTCTCTAATTCAGTTCGGGCCTCGCGTCTTTGAATTGTCAAGAGCATCCGCGTTTTGTTAACGGACCTTGATCATAAACATAAGATTCTGGAAGCTATGTCGGCGAGGATCGGATGCAGAGGGCAATGCCGTTACCGTGCCCCGCAAGTTCAATCAGAACAACTGTCATGATGCTGGTTTGTGGGCAAAACCCTGGCCCTTGGCATTTCCATTTTGGCGCGTAGCAAGACCGGCGAGAACGCCGTAATGGATATTGCGATTCCTCACAGCGGGCAGCGACCGAATTCCGGATACTTGGCCGATATGGAAAGTGATTTTGAAGAATCTTTGAGCCCTCTGTAGGATGGACTTGCATCCAGTCGCGAGTCAAGACCGCTGCAATCGTTCTTAGTGGTAACGATTGGGGTTTCTGGCTTTGGCGCTAGGCAAGTTGTGCGGCTGCTGTAATTCGACGCCTCATGGGATAGGTTAGAGGTGGGAGACCCATTCTTGGCAGACCGCAGTATACCTACGTTTGAAGCTCTATGCTGGCTGTTTGTCCAGGTAGACGTGATGCTGTGGCGGGAAAATAGCGGCAGGCGAGGGACTAGTCCCAGCCAAGACAGAGAGAGATCAGGACAAAAAAAAGGATAACAGGCGTCAGCTTCTTGTCCCTAAAAAACCCTTTGATCAAAACAATCACGAAATCACCCATTACCAAGTGGATTCTTGATGGACGAGGCTGAATGAGGCTCCCCTGTTGGCCAACGTGCGACAGGGCGGTTTTAGTTTTAGCAGTGTGGAGGCAGGCGCAACGTTTTTCCGCGTCCACCAGTCGGCGAAACTCGGGAGTTCAAACTCCTGGCCAGAAATCGCGATTCTTGGTTATTAAGCTTGCATCCAAACGCCCATACACACCTCTATCCTTTTTTACCTCACCACCTCCCCGCTCGCGACTCCCGCGATCGACCTCCTTTTCCGTCCTTTGTTCTTTGTTCTTCCAATTGGCCTCCGCCATCTCCTCACAATGTTCCGCAGTCGCGCGCTCGCTTCGGTCGCCAGAGCTGCCAAGGTACGCATGTCAAGCTCACCCTGTTTTTCTTCCCTAGCTGCTGCTAGAAGCCAAGCTCCCCGAAGCTTCCGCTGACCACGACCACCCAACAGCTCCAGGCCTCCCCCGCTGTCAGACTCCCCGGCGCTACTCAACAACGCAGAGCTCTCAGCATTCACGAGTACCTTTCTGCCGACCTCCTGAGAAAGGTAAAGAAAATCTGCTCCCTTCGGACGACCGAACGCTATGGCCCCCAATAGTGAAACTTACATCGCAATAGTATGGTGTCGGTGTCCCCAAGGGCGCTGTCGCCCACACTGCCGAGGAGGCCAAGGCCGTCGCCAACAAGATTGGCGGCGACGACATGGTCATCAAGGCCCAGGTCCTTGCTGGCGGCCGTGGCAAGGGTACCTTTGATAATGGTCTGAAGGGTGGTGTCCGCGTTATCTACTCTGCCCACGAGGCCGAGATGTTCGCCCAGCAAATGATCGGCCACAAGCTCATCACCAAGCAGACGGGCGCTGGCGGCCGTCTCTGCAACGCCGTCTACATCTGCGAGCGCAAGTTTGCCCGTCGCGAGTTCTACCTCGCCATCCTCATGGACCGCGCCTCGCAGACGCCCGTCATCGTCTCGTCCTCGCAGGGCGGCATGGACATCGAGACGGTCGCCAAGGAGAACCCGGAGGCCATTGTCACCACCTACGTCGACATCAACAAGGGCGTCACCGACGAGATGGCCCGCGGCATCGCCACTAAGCTCGGCTTCAGCGACCAGTGCGTCGAGGACGCCAAGGAGACGATTCAGAAGCTCTACACCATCTTCCGCGAGAAGGACGCCACTCAGATCGAGATCAACCCCCTCTCTGAGACCTCGGACCACCAGGTCCTCTGCATGGACGCCAAGTTTGGCTTCGACGACAACGCCGACTTCCGCCAGAAGGAGGTCTTTGAGATGCGCGACCCCAGCCAAGAGGACGCCGACGAGGTCCGCGCCGCCAAGAGTGGCCTGAACTTCATCAAGCTCGACGGCGACATTGGCTGCCTCGTCAACGGCGCCGGTCTCGCCATGGCCACCATGGACATTATTAAGCTCAACGGCGGCCAGCCCGCCAACTTCCTTGACGTCGGCGGCGGTGCCACCCCTCAGGCCATCCGTGAGGCGTTCGAGCTCATCACCAGCGACCCCAAGGTCACCGCCATCTTTGTCAACATCTTCGGTGGTATCGTCCGCTGCGACCACATCGCTACCGGTCTCATCAACACTGTCGAGGCCCTCGACCTCAAGATCCCCATTATCTGCCGTCTGCAGGGCACCAACAACGAGCAGGCCCACAAGATCATCAACGAGTCTGGCATGAAGATCTTCTCCATTGACGACCTCCAAAACGCTGCTGAGAAGTCTGTTCAGCTGTCCAAGGTTGTCAAGCTTGGTAAGTCATGCTTTCTCGCCGTACACCTTCTCTGCTAACATCTTCTAGCCCGTGAGATTGACGTCGGCGTTGAGTTCAACCTGGGAATCTAATTGATTAAAATGTACTAGATCACTGTAATATTTTTTCTGCGGAAAAGGAGGGAATAGGGTCTGGCCTGGGACGGCTGCATTTGTTATAGCCTGCATCACCCTACGTCGCAGGGTCAACATGGCAGGTTCTGCTTGTGCCGTTCTGTCCGTATGCGATAATCCAAATTCAAGCAACAACCCTACCGCGCTCGAAGTGATTGCGAATCGATGAACCCCAAGTTGCACTAATGCAGGTTGTATCATCGTGCAGATACCTAACCCAGGACCTACTCCACGCTCGCAACAGGACCGGGAGCCTGAATTCTCAGCTATCAGAACCGTGCCGGGAGATGACACCTGAGAATGGGCTATGTACGTACATAAACCCCGCTGGAATCGGCAGACGATGCAGCGGACTGTATCGACAAACGGGCATATCAATCTGTAGCTGAGAATCAATCAAGTCAGGGCAAGGGGCCGGGTATTCACTTTTTGCCACCTCGGCGAAATGGAAACATTCTGAACAAAAAGCATTTCAGTTAATACCTGTATCCTTCCCATTGAAATTCAATTAAGCGAAGAAAATGTATGTGAGATGCACAATGTGCAGATTGCATGGGATTTCACGTTCTGATACTGTGTGGCCCCACACGAGCTCCAGGCCGAAATCAGGAGCTGGACAACTTTTTTTGCATCACGACTTTTCATCTTCACCCTCGCCAAAACCAACATCCGCATCCAATTGCGACTACAAAATCCTCCCACACTCTCGTCATGTCGTCAAGACTCACCTCCATGGCCCTGCGCGCGCGCCTCGCCCCCACAACAGTGCGCGCCGGTCCACGACTCCTCCCCCGTGCCACCCGCCCGTACTCCTCAACCGCCGACGACCTCCCGACACCGCCGCCGCTCCTGCAGAAGCTCAAGGGCGACCTCAAGACGGCAATGCGCGCCAAGGACGCGAACCGGCTCTCCGTGCTGCGCGCCGTCATGGCCGGCAACCTCAACGCGTCCAAGACGGCCTCGCCGATCCGCACCGACGTGCAGCTGGTCGCGCTGATGCGGCGCCTGGCCAAGGGCGCCGAGGAGGCGGCCGCCGAGGCCCGGGCCGCAGGCCGCGCGGACCTCGCGGACAAGGAGGACGCGCAGGGCGCGATCCTGGCCGAGTACGTGCAGGGCAGCGGCGTGGCGGCGCCGGACGAGGCGGAGCTGCGCGCGGCGGTGGAGGCGGCGGTGGCGGAGGTGGGAGGCGAGGCAGGCAAGACGGCGATGGGTGAGGTGATGAAGAAGCTGGGGGTGGCGCTGGAGGGCAAGGACGTGGATAAGAAGGCGCTGGCGGAGATGGTGAAGAAGGCGATGTCGTCGTGAGGTGACGATACGTGGGAGAGGAGAAAGGGAAGGGAAGGGAAGATTGACCTGTATAATACCTGCAAAACGGCTTATACTTTGTACTATTGCATCGCCGCTTCATGTATAATATAGACGCACCGAGGTGCAATTCACCCGTTGCCGATCAGCCTCTGCCCCACCTCAGCTCGACTTTGGTGACTCACGACAAGCTGCAACTTGCCATTGACATTGACACAGGGAAAAAGCAGATTCGCTTTTCGACGACAACTGACAAAATAGATTTTGGATATTTCAACAAGATGCCTCGACAACACATTAGCGGCGGCTCCTCGTTTGAGGACCAGATCGGCTACTGCCGCGCAGTCGTCCTCGAAGACGGCTGGATCCACGTCTCCGGCACCACGGGGTAAACCACATTCATCGATCTATCCCACCCTGTTTGACTAAAGAACTGCTCTCCAGATATGACTACGCGACGGGAGAAATCTCGCCCGACGTCGCGCAGCAGGCTGAGCAGACGCTGCGCAACATTGACAAGGCGCTGCGGGAGGCCGGCTCGAGTATGGCCGACGCCGTGCGCGTGCGCTACATCCTGCCGGACCGCGACGACTTCCCCACGACGTGGCCGGTGCTGAAGGCGTGGTTCGGGGACGTGAGGCCCGCGGCGACCATGATCCAGGCGGTGCTGATGAAGGAGGAGATGAAGATTGAAATTGAAGTGACCGCCAGGAAGGGATCCGGCAAGCAGTGACGGAGCAACGCACAGAAGCCCTCTCCCGAATTATTCTCTATTGAAGCTTGGAGCTGGGGGGTGGGATATTTAGGTTTTAATATACAAGACTGGCCACCGCGAAGCCGGACGCAAACGTCGTCGCGATCGTGATCAGGCTCGACGTGGACAACAGCGAGATGCCGCTGATGCCGTGCCCGGAGGTGCACCCGCCCGCCATCCGCGCGCCAACCACCATCAGCGCACCTCCCAGCACCGCCTGCGGTGGCGGCACCTCCCACGGCGCCGCCGCGACGAACCCGGGGACTAACGTGGCCAGCGCCAGCGCGCCCGCGCCGGCGGACGCGGCGAAGAGCACGTTCGGGTAGCCGGTGGGTTTCGCGGCCGCGTCGCCGGTGAGCGTCGCCCACAGCAGCCCACCCAGCTCGCCGTACGACCCGGAGATGCCGATCATGGAGCCGCGCGTCAGTATGGACAGCAGCTGCGACAGGCTGATCAGCAGGCCGCCGAGCGCGCCCGGCAGCACCGCGCCCGGGAAGCGCGGGGTGTACAGCGCCGTGGCGGCGACGACGGCCGCGAAACCGGACACGTAGAGCAGCATGGCCGCGGGCTTGGACACGCCGAGGTACTCGTTGACCGTCGTGGTGTCGGGCTTGCCGGCGGCGGCGGCGGCGGCGGCGCGTTGCCGGGCGACGGCCTTGCTGAGGAGGCCGGTCCAGAGGACGCCGCCGGAGAGGGCGCCGGCGAAGGCGTAGAAACCGGTGCGAGCGCCGGCGGCCATCTGCGCGAAGAGCGTGCCGGGGCAGGAGCCGGAGAGGGCCATGCCGGCGCCGAGGAGCGCGCCGCCGAGGATGTTGCCGTCGTAGGGGGTAGGCAGCAGGCCGATAGGCGCGGAGGGTCGTGGGGTGAGCTTGGCAATGCCGGTGCGGTCGGCGACGGCGTAGTAGACACTGCAGGGGTGAGTTTTTTTTTTTAAAAAAAAAAAATTGCTAAGGGGAACGGGGAGCGTACATGCTAGAGGCGGTCGCGGCGAGAAAGGCCTGCACCATGTGCCAGTTCTCGAATCGCAGCTGGGAGACGACGACGGCGGGGTTGTGGAAGCCAGCGGCGATCATGGCGGCACCAAAGGAGGCGCCGGCGAGGACGGTGGCCATGGAGGAAGGAGGCGAAGATTGCTATTTGGCGTGGGATGATGAAGGGATGAAGGGGAAAGAAACTTGTTGGTATGTAGCTTAGCGAGGTTTGTAGTGAGGCTGGGAAGTCACGACATTGGGAGAGAAATTGACGCCAGGTTGGCGCGCGGAGGGGCTTTTATAAAGGAGAAACCCAAGGGCAATCCACGATATCGAGACACATTGGGAACATTGGGAATTACAAACTGACCAATAAGCAGCCTAGCGACTTGGGGCTGTGGCGAGAATTACCAACTTCGGCGAGGTTCAAGACTCGGTTTCGCTGACCAAGTCGCCGAACTTTGGTGTTCTTAGGGCATCAATCCACTATAACAACGCCCTGCCAGCCACAGCAACAAGATGCGGCACGACCATGGCAAAACAGTAGTGGTATAACTAGTCTCTTTAAACTAATATCTTTGCCATTCGTACTGAAATTCTGACCAACAGTTTGACCACCTGTGTTGCTAAAAACAACCGTCTTCGGAACGATCCTGGTACCATTATTTATCACCTCCGTCTCTCCGTTGGTCCGTCTTGGTCGTAACGTCTAGCATCGACGGCAACACGAGCGCAGAAGCTCAGGGACGCAGCATAGCTCATAATAAATGGACCGGCGTCACCTTAAAGAGTATACGAAGGTATTCAATAACTTTCATCTCTGCACCTCACAGAACTCCGTCATTCCGCTTCCGGGCCTGATCCCCTACCAACCTCCGTACTAGCCGAGGTAGCCACCTGCCGCCGACGTGGGGCCGGCCGTCTGCCGTGGCCGGCAACGTCATGTACTGTAGCTCTCTCCGCATCTATATAGCTCCAAGTCTACCCCATACTTTTCTCTCCTTCCACCATAAACAAGCAATACTCCTACCGTTCAATTGGAACCAGCCATCATGCCGCGCGAACTCCAGCTTGTCAACATCGAGGACGCCAAGCCCGGCAAGGTCTATTACCCGTATGCATCTCACCCCGCCACTCCCAAAGCTCCAGCATTCTAACCCCCAACTCCCACCCTCCAGTATCCAGATCAAGCAGGTCCCCAAGCCGACCCCCGGTCCCAACGAGGTCCTCGTCCGCATGACCGCTGCCGCCCTCAACCACCGCGACCTCTTCATCCGGCAGCATCTGTACCCCAACATCGACCCCGCCAAGCCTCTCCTCGCCGACGGCTGCGGCGTCGTCGTCGCCGTCGGCTCCGCCGCCTCCCCCTCCCTCCTGCACCAGCGCGTCATCCTAACCCCCAGCCGCGGCTGGGCGCGCGACCCGCTCGGCCCCGAGGACCCCTCTCGCTTCGTCATGCCGCGCTGCCGCTCGTCGGGCTGACCGGGTGGCGCGCGCTGGTCACCAAGGCGGGCGTCGCCGGGCCCGGCAAGAACGTGCTGATCACCGGCGTGGGCGGCGGCGTGGCGCTGCAGGTGCTGCAGTTCGTGGTGGCGATGGGCAGCAACGCGTACGTGACGTCGGGCGACCAGGCCAAGATTGACCGCGCGGTGGCGATGGGCGCCAAGGGCGGCGTGCTGTACAAGGAGCCGCGCTGGGGGGCGACGCTGAGGAAGACGCTCCTCCCCAAGGAGAGGCCGTGGCTGGACGCGGTGATTGATGGCGCGGGGGGCGCGGTGGTGGCGGAGACGGCGGGGGTGTTGCGGCACGGCGGGGTGATTGCGCAGTATGGCATGACGGTGGCGCCGAAGATGGAGTGGTTGATGAAGGCGGTGCTGGCGAATATTGACCTGCGCGGGAGCACGATGGGTTCGCGGCAGGAGTTCCGCGACATGGTGGCATTTGTGAACAAGCACAAGATCAAGCCGGTGATCAGCCAGACGGTTCACGGGCTGGGGAACTTGGACGAGATCAACGGGCTGTTTGACGTCATGGCTGCGGGCAGCCAGTTTGGGAAGCTGGTGATTGAGATTGATGATGATGAGGAAAACGCAAAGCTGTAAATGGTTTCGATAAGTCCTCTTCACCATGTCATGTGGTCCAGTCCGCTGACAGCTACTGTGACAAGGTGGTAGTTGCGGCTAGATTCAGCTCTCTCTACGTAAAATTGATCTGCAATATATCAAGATACGGAAAGCGGCAGACTTTGTACATCACCACGCAAAACATAGTGTATTTTGTAACTTCTCTCTCGGCGCCATCTGACCTTCCAACATCTCCTGGCTGACTGAGCGCACCGCCAGCACCGACTCGCCTCCAGTTGTGCGTCTACACCACCCGCGGTATAGAAACGCTAGCTTGATCTTGGCTCGCAGCCTCTCATCGCTCGCGTTGCTCTCTTGAATCTAATGACGCGGGACGCAATAAGGCAAGCTAGACTGCATGATGCACATATTGCCCGGCAGGCAGTGACCCCCAAACTATGGTACCTGTCAGCAAATGGCCGTTTCATGAGGCGCAACAACATGCAACCTACGACCCAGTCGCCGGTGGCAGTGCATGCTTCCCAATCTTGGTTGTTGTACGTGCATCGGTACGTGGCGGGCTTGCACTTTTCCGCGACGGCCGCGGCAGCGGCGGTGGATGCAGCAAGGACGATGACAGCCAGGAGCTTCATAATGTCCAATTTTGGAACAGATTTTCGGTTTAATGTAAGAGTTAATGAAGAGAAGATGATAACTGAGCTCTCTTCAGCAGACCAGTGAATACAAGCACACCTTACCATTTGACACTAGAGGGGAAGGCTGAAATATACATGTGCCAGCCGCCTTTCAACACCCCGGATCATTGCTGCCCGGCCTCGGGGATCACGAGTGATACCTGAGTAGCGTTTCTCGTATAAGGGCCTTGTGACTGAAAGCACGCAGCCAAATTTGGGACGAAGTACGTCGTGTCACCCTGCAACGCCATGTCTCTGGCCTCCTGGTATTCCGCAATACCGCCAAGGCACGGCATCTCGCTCTGCGGCCCCACGTTGACGGATATCTTATTTCAAACCTTACAATGTTCTTCACACAACATTGGTCTCTGATGATACGAGACCACGTTGCAGACTGTTATGCGGCTGTTGTGCGGCGCGCCGATCGAAGGGAGCCCTGGCCCCCCCGAAAATCGGCGCCACGGCGAACAGTATGAGCACATTGTATCTGCACCTGATCCCTTGAATTGGTGTGATTTCTATGCCAATTATCTGAAGCAACACCAGGAAAACTGTTAATTGCCGTATTCCAGAGAGCACCTCGCCCACCCATGTTTGCCTTTGGAAGGCGTGTGTACGCTTCGCCCCGGAGCTCATCCAGAAAAATCCGAAAATGCCCCGGAAAGAATTCTCCAAAAGGTTCTGTTTTCTATTCTCTTCTATTCAACAAACTCGCAGCTAGGTTCGCCACTGGATGGGTTTATTTTGCACCTTCTCCCGTCCTTGCAGCGACGTTCAAACTGCACGAGCATCGTCAGCAAGGAGCCTCGCACCAATCTGGGAAGAGACCTACCAGCCAGTATCCTCTCTCATTGCACACCTGCCAGCCGTCTCCGGACGGTACGCATCGATATGTTCCGGAAACGCACTGAGGAGCCGGACACGCCGCCACGCGGGTCGCCCGAACTGTACAAATGATCACCCGAGCGTAGGGGTTTTCGCAGACGGTGCCGTCCGGGCAGCAGCCGTCAACCTATGAGCATTGTGAGCGGAAATTTGGCCACATCTCATACCATAAGCCGTCTACATACCTCCCATTCGCCCTTTGTATTGCACAGGTACCATTCTTGGCCGTTTGGCGCGCAGTGATTCGTGAATGGCTTGCATTCCGCCTCGACCACCGTCGCGGCGATGGATGAAAGGGCGGCGACGACGACAACAGGAAACTTCATGGTGCTATTTCAAAGTCCGTGCCGACTGTGAAATCTTGAAAATGAAAGCCTGAGTGAGCTAGTATGGTTACAGAGTAGGTATGTTTGCTTCAATTATCCGATCTTGGAGGCATGCTCTTTATACACGTCTAGCGCCATCAAATCCGGGGAACATCGTACAATCGAACTCGCTGGATCATGTGCAATTCAGACACGAAGCTGAGTGCGCTTTCTGCGGAACAGCGATACTGAAGCTACAGCTTCCCTTACAGATGCTCGGAAACTTTACTTCCTTGGAAAGCCCTGCTTCGGCTTTCTTCGGTTCTAAGCCGACACATCGCGTGCGTCATGTCTAACATCGACGGAGGCAGATTTAAACGAAAGGAGGGCCGGCTTAGTGCTATCATCTGAGAAGCTGACATCCTCCTTGGTACCGGTTTGCTTCGGACGTAGGCTGAGAAACGCCACCGCCCTGAGTTTCTTCCTTTGCAATGCTCGGACGATCTCAATATTGGACAGAGTCCGGCCAATCCGGCATCATCAATGCCAGCCGGTAGCTAAAATGTAAGCATGCCAAGGTTCGTATGAAAGCCCTGCGCTGCGAGCTGAAGGTGAGGTTACACACTCTTCCTCAACGTAGCTCATCAGTGAAACTCAATAGCCTTCCAGGACTGGATTCTACTACACCATCATGCGCAAGCTGTTCTCACGGGCAAGCTACAAGTTCAAGAAAGACTTCACACCCGACCACATGCTGCCATCTTATGGCCGCAGCTGAGGTTCGCTTCTTACATCGTAGTCTTGCGTCGTTCGCACTGAGGTGGAGCGATTCGGTAATCAAGTGTATAAGAGACGAGAAACGCTATTCCTAACGTACAATATGCACCCCATAAAACGCCCAATTGTAAACAAAGTATCCCAATTTTTTTCCCTTCCACCCACGGCACCGTTCACTCGGCCTTCTTTCTCTTCTTCTTGGGCCGCTCGTCGCCCTCCTCCGGGGGCACAAAGTCGGCCTCGCGCTCCTTCGCCTTCTCCACCTTTCTCGCCTTTTGCTTCTCCGTGCGCTCCGCGCGCGCCGCCTGCGCCTTGGCCTGCTTTCCCAGGAAGTACTCGCCCGACTCGATCTGCTTGTCCACCTTGCTCTTCTCCGGCGCCGGCGGGAACGGCGTGTACGTCTTCTTGGACTTGTCCGTGACGTTGTGCGGCGTGTGGCGCTTGCTGAGCGTCTTGCGCTTGAAGTTGGGCAGGAAGCGGCCCCAGCTCTCGTTCTTGAGCTCCGGGTCCTTGGCGAGCTCGCGCTTGATCATGAGCTCCTTGATGTGGTAGATGGGGTGCACGTTGGCCATGCAGTCCTCGACGATGCGCCGCACCTCCTTGAGGCCCTTGTAGGGCCCCATCACGGAGACGGTGTTGCCGTGCACCAGGATGTACGTCTCGGTCAGCAGCTCGAGCGCCTTGAGCGTGGAGCCGTCCGGGCCGAGGATGCGCTGCCGCCGCTTGACGAACCGGTCCTTGCTGCCGACCAGGTTGCGGATCTTGACAACGTCGCAAGCGACGCCGTCGTCGAGGATCTTGATGGCCTGCGGCGCGGGCACGCTGCGCGCCAGCAGCTTGATCAGGTCGCGGGCGTTGAGGATGGCGGCGGGGTCGAACGTCTTGCGCGTCGTCTTGACCATCATCGAGCCCTCGACGAGGTCCAGCGTGCACGCGATGCCGGTCTTCTCGAGCGCTTTGGTGATCAGCGGCCAGGCCTCCTTGAGGTACACTTCGCGGTACTTGGGAAACAGAGTCATGAACGACGACTCTTCAGCAAAGGTGCCGCCCGCATTGTCTTCGGGCTTGAACTGCTCGATCTTCCACTTGTCAATGTCGTCCGTGTCCCACGGCTTCTCCTTTTTGTGTGTCGACGGCATGGTATCGGTTGCGCGGAGGGTTGTCGATTAATGCTAGAGAAATTCTGCCACTGCTTGTGCGAGGTTCGAAAAGATCAACTTTCCTTTCTGCCGCCTTAAAAAAAAGGCGGTGGGCTTTTTGGTGGGCTTTCCTAATCGGGCGTATTAGTCAGCTTTGAGTAGCTACTACCCTGTACCTCTCACAAGATTTTTGGCGGGCTCATTTGGGCTCCAGATAGGCAGGGAGAAAGTCATCTTGACAATTATTGAGAAAATCCGAGATTGATTGCTGATAAGTGTGTTTTTATGGCAGCCATACCTGGGGCATAATGCAGCCGCCGGCTGCGTGAGATTTAAAGATACAGTCAGATACGGTTTTGTACTGGAAACAAGCCACAGATAACGGGATGAAAAGGTGTTAGGAATCGAATATATTCTCGTAAATGAAACGTCTTGAAAAATTAAAATTGTACCACGAAAGTGGCTGCTATACGCAGTAAATAAGTATCTGTCAAACGCCAATATTATCATCTCTCGATAAAAAGTTCAGCCGATTCTCACCAACGTTAACACCATGTCCAAATCATGACCGCTCGTATGAGACAGCAACGGTAATATCCCGACGGATTCTGTCAGCATCTTGAAATGGAACCTCGTCGCTGTGAGACACATTGCTCAGTTGGTAGGCCGAATTGTCAGAGTCTCCCTTTGTTTCGACAGTGGCCCCGTGCAGCGCGTCATCATCCAGCTCCTCAAACGGAAACTGGATGTTTCTACGAATTTTTGCGGAGCGCTGGCTATAGCTGCTGTGACTCTCTCGCTGCTTCTTGCTTTTCAGAATCGGCCGTAATGTTGGGATCGACGCGGCAATGAGGACAAAGTTTGCCTCAAGACTTGCATGGGTTAGCGAATAGCGCGCTGCAGTGATCGTAGTGGTACTTACGTCCATCCGATGGCGAGTTTGGCCATTTCATCTAGAAACAAGTTAGTCGTAGTCTATACTCTGCTTTTCTTCTAGACTCACATGTTACGTTCTCTGTGCTGGTGATTGCTTGCAGCTCTACCGTTTTGAAGATGGACGCAGCCATGGCGCTAAATGCATGTTAGTGAGGACCCGAAACACCGTCGACAGCAACTTACAAGACGCCGAATCCCATCATGGCACTCAAGCTGATTCGCTGCTTGAGAGACATTTGCAGATTCCAGAACAAGCTGGCCGGAAAAGCCGCCAGTGTCAAATCCACCGCCGATCCGTAGGCTGCGAACGAAGCAATTAGTCTTGATCAAAGCAGCAGCCAAGCCTGTCGTATACGTACACCCTTGGAAAAAACCAGCGTCTCGCTGCACCTGCTTCGGCCAGCAGTCCGGGTTATCGCGGCCGTCCCAAAACGCGGCGATGGGTCTGCACTGCGAAAAGCTGATGATGAGCGTGCCCAGGTCGATGACGAAGGCGGTGATGATGACGGTCCAGAGGAGTCCGCGGCGCGTGACGGTCGGCGGCGTGAGGGAGAGGAGCATGAGGGCGAAGGAGATGCGACCGAAGCACGGGCACATGATGGAGAAGAACTCGCAAAGGTAGACGTATTTGACCGTGTTGGAGATTCGCGCGGGGTCTGCGAGGCTAGTGATACTCTGACCGAGGCCATAGTAGCAGGAGATGGACAGGAGTATGGCGTTGCCCAAGGACAATAGCTAATTTCGCGAGTTTTTAGGTTAGAAGATGACGGAGTGCAGTTTTTAGAATCATTGACGAGATTAAAAAGGGCCTGCAAATGGGAGCGACATACTAGAGTAAAGACAGCGAGGTAGTCGTCAATGGTAATCCGCTTCAGCACGCGGCTTCGAGTATAGATGCGCCCCAAAACAACAGCGATAGAAATGGTGGTAAATATCCACGTCACGCACATGACGGATATTCCGAGTCCTTCAATCGCCATGTTGACCGTATCTCAAAATGCAAGTGTTGTAACAAGATGGAAACAGGAGCCAGTGCTAGTTTGACATTGGGCTGCTGTCGTACGCATGTGCAAGGTGTTGCAAAAGGGAACCGAAGCGGTCCTATATCCGACAAAACTCGACACACAGCTAATCTTACAACATGCAGATGGCGACAAATGATTGCCGAGCCAAGGCTGACAAGCTCGCCCCGACTCTGAACTCTCAGCGAGTCCCTGGCATGCTGAGCATCGCGAGTGCGAGGTGCCGTATTTGCGGCCAGAAAAGCCACGAAGCGGCTGGGGGGGTAATCCCCGCAGGGCCTTGCCTGCTTGCTGGCATGACCTGTCAGCGTAGCATTACATGTAAGAGCAAGACACGGAGGATACCACAACTGGCCATCGCCATTCGCTGCCGCCTTCTCTAGCCTCTCACTATCGTGTGGGGGCAAGACAAGGCGGCGATCGCTAAGATCTCACCGTGTGGAGGTGAGGTGGGGGCCTAGAGGGCGTGTCTGTATGGAGAGCACGCTCACCTCACCGTTATCCTCGTCGGTTGGAAGCTTGCCGGTGAGATGCGAAGCCATGATTTATCGTACAGACGGATGCCGAGTGGGCGGCGATGACGGACAGGACAGGGACTAGATCTGGGTACCAGCAAAAAAGGTAGAAAATAAAATAAAAAAAGTACCGCGCTCAACTACGGAAAAAGAGCATCACAAACTACAATGGCAGAGACAAGTCAAAGTGTCGTTCTGATTGAGCAGCTGTCAAAGCTTGCGCCGCAGCTGGCGGATGGCGACAACTCAGATGCCAAGAACCAGGCCATCCAACTCAGTCGGCAACTGACTGGTAGCTTGTCTCATCCCGCCAGCTCTGCCGTCGAGCTGGCATTTGCGGTATGTGACCAAGAATTCTAGATGATGGCAAGGTTGCTAACGGAGAATGAACTGTAGCCTTTTATCACGGTAGCGGCCCGAATCGCGATTGGCATGGGCCTGTTCCAGCTGATTGCCAACAACACCGGGCCAATCTCGTCTAAGGAGCTGGCCGAGAAATCAGGCGCTGAAGAGTTTCTAATCAGCAAGTAAAACATTCTTGAAAGTTGCTGGAAAGAGTTCTAACAGCACTGTCTCAGTCCGCACGTTGCGTCCCTTGGCTTCAGTCGGCGTCGTCCACGAGACGGGAGAGCGACAATGGGCGCCCACACCAGTCACGCATGCCATGGCGACTGAAGAAATATCCGCCGGTCATAGAATGATGTGAGTCGTTGCCCCCTAACCACCGATATCAAGCTGAAAAAAAAAATATACTGACAAAAAATGCAGCGGCGAAATGATTGTCGGCGCGGCCCAAAAAGCGCCCAAGTACCTCAAGGAGTACGGCTACCGCTGTCCGACCGATCCCCGCGACGGCCTCATGCAGTTCGCCTTCCAGACCAAAATGAACACCTTTGAGCTCTTCAGCTCCATCCCGCAGGTAAACAGGGACTTCAACCTCTTCATGGGAAATACAATGGGCGCGCGCAACTACTGGGTCGACTGGTACCCCGTCGAGCGGCAGCTGCTGGACGGTGCCGGGGGAGACGCGCCGCTTCTCGTAGACGTCGGTGCAGGGAAGGGCCACGACCTACTCGCCTTCCACGAAAAGTACCCGGGGAGGGGCAAGCTGGTGCTGCAGGACCTGGCCTCCGTGACGGACAGCCTCAGCGGCGCCGTGGACCCGGCCATCGCCGTGATGACCTACGACTTTTTCACCGAGCAGCCCGTCAAAGGTACGCGCCTCTACAAGTTCTTGTAGAAGAAGGGAAAATAGGAAGAAGAATTGCTGACGGAGATTGCTTAGGCGCGCGGGCGTACTTTTACCACCACATCCTGCACGACTGGTCCGACGACAGGTGCCTCGAGATCCTGGCGGCGCTGAGCACGGCCATGACGCCCGGCTACTCCAAGGTGCTGCTGCACGAGATGATCGTGCCGGAACGGGGCGCGTCCACGTTCCACGCGATGCTGGACATGACCATGATGGCCTTCAATGCCGGCATGGAGCGCACCGAGACCCAGTGGCGTGAGCTGCTGGACAGGGCGGGCTTTGAGGTGGTCAAGTTCTGGGCGCCGCTGCAGGAGGACGCGGACGGGATCGTAGAGGCGATGCTCAAAGTCTGAAGTCGATTCTTCTTTTAGATAGCTTGTTGGTTTAGTCGGTCTGGTGGCATTCTCCTTATTATAGAAACGGATTAGAAACTCTTGTCTTTTACTACGCTCGTCTTCCTTAGGTCATGACAAATTAAAACGAAGTCATCTAAGCGGCAATGCCCGCAATATTTACTCAGGCATCGGTCGGTCCAGCTTCTCAACCTCAAACAGATTAAACGCCCGCTGCCCGGCCCACGAGTCGAGCGCCTCCCAGTTGGCGCAGCGGTGCGCGTCCACGTCAAAGTTGGTCGGCCAGAAGCCCGACTTGTCCGCGTGCTGCGCCGTGTTGTTGATCCAGCGAAACGTCACCAGCGACAGGTCCGGCTGGCACATGAGCGCCTCGCGGATGTACTCGACGCAGTGGTCTGAAAGCTGTCAGCTCATGCTAGCGCGGTTGGATGGGAAGATTCTTACCGACGTGCTTTTCCTCTCGGGCCATGGCGTCGCCGGTCTTGTCCTTGTGGTAGTGCTCCTTGAAGAGCATGCGCTTGACTTTTTTCTGGCGAGTTGTTAGCTGTAAGCTGGAAGGCTGTGGTATCTCTCTTCCATACCAGGCAATGGAGCGAGTGGTAGACGGCGAGGGACGCAACTCCTTCGTCCCCGTCCTTGGTGTATACTGAGTGGAGGCTCTTTTCGTCCAGGTAATCCTTTGGTACCAGAATGTTGTCATCTGCCAGAGTTAGCGGCGTCGCGAACTAGTTGCCGTAGACCGTACTCTTAAGGAGTTTGTGCCATGCCTCGTCCAGCTCTTCGCGAGGCTCCCCCGTAAATGGGTTATCGACAATGTCGGTCGGAAACCTTCGTTCCTCCCAAACGAGACCTTCCCTTGACGGTACTGATGAAAATTAGACGCGCGATTCGTATCAGTGTTGCCAATTTGCAGTTCGGCACGACTTACAAGGAAGATGGCTTCCCGATTTGCCCTCCGGCCGACCGTACAATACTAGAAGTAAGAATCCTATGGTGTACAAGGAAAGTAGTATCCCATGAGCCCATAGTGGGATGTGGAATGAACTTTTGTGCGATTTCTGGAGGGGAAGAATGTGTCCATTTTCGCTGTCTGAATCAAGAAGCCGTTCGCGAGCGCCGTCCGAGCTGGAGTCGGTGCTCCCTCGTGCAGTCTTCTCTGATCCAAACATTGTTAATAGTGACTGTGCTGCAAATTTCAGAGATGATTAAGTGCTCAACTTTAATATTGTAAAGCGAGTTGAGTTTCCAAGTGTGTTGTCGAGCTTGACCCTGCTGACGGAGGGACTCGGCCAAGTACACCGACGGGTCGCTCTGTGGAGGGGGTGTACGCAGTGAAGCTTGGAGTAGAGACTATGTGGTGAAGAAAAGCAGGGAATTTGAGAATTGGTAATTTTGGACCGGTTTATTATGCATACTATATTGCACCAGTTTTATATATACCATCTGCGCTGAGTTGCCGGGTTTCTGCTTGGGCACAGGCGCATCTCATACACTCAACATGGCATTCTTCACACAAGACGACTTCAACTACCACCCAGTAGGTGAGGATTCAGGTACCGAAAAGGCGACACGGAATCACCCGGGTATTTCAAGGCTCCCTTGGCTCTTGTGCTGCTTTATTTCTGTGTTGGCATTCGCTGTCGGCGCTCTTGTTGGGGTCTTTGTCCTGGCACCACAACCATCTCGCCTCGCGACGAGCATGCAGCAACGTCCCTCCCGCATTCCAACACCCGATATCGACATCGACGTCATCCCGCAAACTTTCCACTATAACCGGACGTTTGGAGAAGCCCCCGACCACAAAGGTACTTTGGAGGCGTGGGAGTCTGTCGTGCCCGGTAAGCACTAACACCAAGCGATAACGCCCACCAACCCCGAACCAACCAAAGCTAACCTGCTAACCCGAGGTTGCAGTTGGGCAGGGCACCGTACGATTCCCCTCGGAGAGCCACAATCTGTACACCCTGTCGGTGGTGCATCAGCTTCACTGCCTTGTAAGCCGTCCCAGTTTCCTTTTCCCCTCAGACCCCCACTCGACACGGCTAGCAGATAACCACCTGTCTCGCGGTGATTCCCCGATTCAGAGCCTCACTTGCTTTTTTTGATCACATCGTTGCTGACGGGACAAAATGGTGTCAGTGGTCGATTCACGGCAGCTACTACAGCAAGGCGAACGACGAGTCTGACGCGGGCCACGGTGCCGCGCATATGCGCCACTGTTTCGATTATCTGCGACAAGGTCTGATGTGCGCCAGCGACACGTCACTGGAACCTGTCGACCCCGATCTCGGCGGCGTCACGGGCTGGGGCAGCGAGAGGGTTTGTCGCGACTACAGGCAGGTTGTTGCCTGGGCCGAGGATCACAGGGTGAGCAACCTGCGAGGGTTCCAGCAGACCCCTCATCACCACCATGGATGAGCCGCGAAGAAATGGCGCTAGTATGCGGGTTACTACATGCTGAATTGAAAATTACTGTGATTGAGATAGACCGAATTATACGGCCATTGTCCGTACACCATGAAAGCGTCGTAGCCGACCCAATGATGTGCTGTTCGAGGAACCAACCTTATGTGGCTTACCGACGATCCCGCCACTAGCACTACTACGATGACCTGAATTGTTGGAAGGATACCAGAGTCCGTAAATTTGAGAACTTAGGTAGTTGAAGAAGATGAATGTCATCAATATCACCACTACTATCAGCATCATCACGTCTCATCGCCATTTGATACCGCAGCGTATTAATGTGGTAGACACCTTGCTACGAAGGTATACTGTGCTTGATCGAACACCCCTCAAATTGTCGATCCAAAGCGCCACGTCTTTTTACAGACCTAGGTCAGCGTAGGGTCAGCGATTTGGGGGCGACTCGCTCGCTCAGCGATGGACGCTGCATCGGCAATGCGTTGCCGACTCTTTCCCAGCCCACCAACCACTTACACGGCCACCCATCCTCCCTTGCCCCACGCCGCACATCACCGAGAAATGCACGTAAGCACAACCAAACCGAACCCTACCTTCCCTGCAGGGCGCATTATCACGAGGAAGGATCAAAGGGTTGCATTGGCTAGGGCTTCGGTCGGTGAGCTTGGCGATTGTCAAGGGCTCGTCATCAGGGGGGTCCATTCCAAGGCAGACTGGCCAGTGATGATCGAGGCTGCCGACTTGGAGGGCAGGCGGGGAGTAAGCGGTGACGACCGTTGCAGCTTGACAAAGACGGTGTCGGAGATATGTGTTTGGGAAAAGTAGTGGCAATTGCTCTGTGGTCGGAACGGTGTGGGGATCGGAAAGCTGGGATATAAGAAAGTCGCCAGTGCAAGCTCGCCACTCTGCACCTGCAACCTGTACCCTGAAATATAATTTACTGGCAAACAACATCATTCAAAGTATCCAAAATGAAGGCCGCTTTCGTTGTCGCATTCGTGGTTGGCGCCGCCATGGCCGCCGTCATTCCCGCCAGAGGTATTTCGGACCTGCCCATGGCTCGCGACAACCTTCCGCCGAAGCAAGCACTAACAATACGCGACTCGATAGCCGTGGACTCTGACGAGGCCATCGTGTACCCTGCGCAAGTCGACCAGTCTTGGGTAGATGCTCAAAAGAGGTGTAAGTGACCAAGAGCCGCACACGATGACCAACAACGCGGCTAACCAAGTTGCGAGCAGCGCAAGATTCGGATGAGGCGGTCGTATATCCCGCCCAGGTCGACCAGTCCTGGGTCGATGCTCAGAAGCGCTCTTGTAAGTCGGATTTGTAGTGCAATGTTTGCGAGAACGGCGGGCGGCTAACATGCAGACTTGCAGCGCAAGATTCCGACGAGGCCGTCGTGTATCCCGCCCAGGTTGACCAGTCTTGGGTGGACGCTCAGTAGGCTACGCGTCGATTATGAGAGATAGTTTGACTGAATGCCATGATCTTTGGCTTTTGAAAAGGATGTAAAGGTTAAAATACGAGGCTCGTCAATGAATTGATGGACTTGATCTGCGCACACTAAAGAATCTGCTTCTGGTGACTCTTGCGCCTAAACGAACTGTGTCTGCTGTGACCGCGATTTTCCCCTTGTTTGAAAGAAATGATCACGAAAAAGAGAGAATTGATCGGTGTATCTAGAAAATATACTAGCATTTTTTTTTTAAATGAGAATGTGAGTGAGGCTGGCCGATGCGCATCTGTTTATCTAACATCCCTCCCTCTGTGGTCAACTTGCATCCTCCACCAACACCTCCAGTGCCGCAGAGAATAAAGCTCTGCCACAACTGCTTCGATAACAGCAAGGGGCATCTTCAAATGCCCATTAATAAGAAAACCAAAACGGCGTTGAATATTATTTATTGCAAATATGCACTCAAAAACCGAAGATTATGAGCCTCTGCGCCGAGACTCCTCCGACCGATGGAGCGACGAGAGCAAGGAGACACTCGCCGTGTCTCCAACAAAGCAACGGAAACTTTCACAGAGATCACTCTACGTTGGTGGCTTAGTTTTGTCACTGGTTCTTCTGGCAATGTCTCTTTTCGTCAACGTTGTCTTTATCCTGAAGCTTGACCCGAGCCAGACGGTGGCCAGGTCATCTCTGGAAGAGGGCGACTGTCCATCCACGTTTGGTACGTATGCAGGCTACGCAAACATTTGCAGTATTAACCAAATCACTAGCCGGGTTGAAGCGAGACGTGCCGGTAAAAATCCAGCACGGAACCGAATACACAGGGGACAACCTCACCCAGGTGACAGCTCTGTGGGAGGAGCTTAGCGGCGACCCGGGCGTCGTCGCCTTGCCAGAGGCCTACATCCAGCAGCAGCACCTGCCACACGCGCTACGATTCCCTTGGGACGAAGACAAGGGCGTCTATCTCCTCCAGGGCTTCCACGACCTTCACTGCCTGGTACGTCCCACCACCCACTCTCTCCCCTAGCCAAACCGTCCACCGCTAACTTCGTCCGCCCAGCGCACGCTGTTCCGGTACGTCATGTACACGGAGACGAAGCAGCCGCAGCGCATCGCGCTGAGCCACGCGCTGCATTGCCTGGACCAGCTGCGGCAGGGCGTTGTGTGCAGCGCCGACGACACGCCGCGCTACGCGGGCTTCCAGGACCCGCCGGGGACGGGCGCCGGGCAGGTGCGCATGTGTCGCGACTGGGGTCGGCTGGAGCGGTGGGCGGCGGAGCGCACGGCGTGCTTCCGGCACGAGGACGAGGTGCCCGGGCCGATGATTGAGCGGTTCAAGTCGTGTCCGGACGGGCGGGTGCTGTGGCCGACGACGGCGGCGACTACAGGAGGCCACAATGAACACGCTGCTCGGCAGACTTGATGGATGTGTGCGTTGGAATACTTGGGACGCAAATGCGGTTTCTGCGTGCTTGTCCGCTCACCTGAGTTGCGGGCGAGGTACCGGGGGGGGATGTTGGAGACTGGGGGATGCATGCAGCGGGCAGAGGGTGGCTGTCGCTGACGCACCGTGGCTGGAGACGCTGGAGCAAGAGCGTCAGCAGAAGCGGGAGGGGAGGAGGGGGGATCGTCGGGGTGTGCGTGCGACGCTGAGCTGACGGCTTGTGATGCGCAAGGGGGCGGAAGAAATGTGATAAATGAGACTTTGTCTAGTTGTGATTGCAAGATGACGTTAATAAAGTGCAAATACGCAATCTCCAAATCGACCTTGGATGGCAAGGGGGGTTTGTTTGAAATGTGCGAGTTGGTTGTTTGGACTGTGCCAAGCGATAAGATGGCCAAGAGATATGGTGGCTGTCGTCTGCAGGGGTATCTTATTCCACCTTTATTTGTATTTTTTAAAGATGACAACGTAAGCAGCTGTATTGCCAAGTCGAGACGTTACCAGCAGATATATGCCAAGCTCTAATCAGTTGGCTGCCTCGGCGGCAGAGAGAGCGCTCCTTGCCCTCCCTTTCTAAGGATATCCCCGACGTTCAATGTTAAATACCATTACATGTATACCAAGTCGTTGGACAGAGTCCGTGATCTTGTAGGGTGGGTATTGTCTCGGGTTAAACCCAAAGGAGACTTGGCCGCAGCGAGGGCCGCCCGTCTCGTGTGTGTGTAACCCAAAAACGGCAGCCTTACTAGCCCGCCATCTCCAAGTCCCTCCCGGCTGCCGTTTGCTACCAACCCGTCGCCATCTCAGCATGACTTTTTAAATATCTTCTATTCTCCCGCTTCCAGGGCTGGCAATTACTTATTTCACGTCGCGCGACTCGTTGGAAGCCATCCCCATCGCAGAGATGGCTTCGGAAAACCCCACGAAACAGCCAGCCAGCGACGCCGTGACCGGCTCCTCCTCGCTGGTCCCCGACGACGCAGCTGATGTTGGGCCAAGTGTCGACTCGTCATCGCTATCGCAACCGCCCAAGGAAGACTGGCGCGCCTGGATGCAGGTCCTCGGCGCATTTTGTATCAACCTGAATACCTGGTAATTTCCTCCCTACCCGTCCCCCTCATCTCTCGCCCTCACGAGCTCACCTCCATTCAAACAGGGGCATGATGAACTCGTACGGCGCGTTCCAGACATACTACCAGCTCCATCTCCTAAGCGGCCACTCCGCCTCCGACATCGCCTGGATCGGCTCCACGCAGGCCTTCCTGCTCTTCATCGTGTCCATGGCCGCCGGCGCGCTCTTTGACGCTGGCTTCGCGGGCGCGTTGCTCTGGGGCGGGGGGGCCCTGGTCGTCGCCGGCGTGATGCTGCTCAGCGCCGCCTCGCTCTACTGGCACGTCTTCCTCACCCAGGCCGTCATGGTCGGGCTGGGCTTCGGCCTGCTCTACCTAGTCGCCCCAGCCGTCGTATCCCAGTACTTTAGCCGCAGAACCGCCCTAGCCATGGGCGCGTCGTCGGCCGGTAGTGCAATCGGTGAGTTCTACTTGCGCGAAGTAAAATTCGAGTCCATTTTATATCAAGCCTTTTTGATTTGTGTTGTCGGAGTAGATACTGCCGTGAAAATATCTCCCGAACTGACAAGACTAACACTTGAGTTATAGGCGGTGTCGTCTTTCCCATCGCCTTCTCTAGCCTGGTTGAACGGCTCGACTTTGGCTGGGCCTGCCGCATCCTTGGCTTCATCCTCCTAGTCACCTCTGTCATCCCCGCGCTCCTCATGCGCTCTAAGGAACCCCCCAACCGCGACCGCAAGCTCTTCGACGCCACCGCACTGCGCGACGTCCCCTACTTGCTCCTCAACGCCGGCCTCACCTTCGGCTTCATGGGCCTCTACATCGTCTTCTACTACATTGAGCTGCTCGCTCGCGATCGCACCCACGTGTCCGACTCCCTGGCCCGCTATCTGCTCGTCATCATCAACCTCAGCTCGCTCCCCGGCCGCATCATCCCGGGCTACTACGCCGACCAGGTCGGCTCCATCAACGTCCAGACCGCCGTCGCCCTGCTCTCCGCAGTTCTGACCTTTTGTTTGTGCGCCATCCGCTCCGCTGCCGGACTGGTTGTATTCTGCGTCATCTACGGCTTCTTCTCGGGCGCCTTCATGGGCTTGCCCGCCGCGGGCATCGTCCGCCTCTCCGACGACAAGAGCAAGATCGGCATCCGCATAGGCATGACCCTCGGAACGGTCGGGTTCGGCGTGCTGATCAGCAATCCGATTGCGGGTGCGATCGTCTACCCCGGCAATGACTGGCTGGGACTGATTTCGTGGTGCGGCGCGCTCCTCTTTGCGTCTAGCTTTTGCTTGGTGGCCAGCCGCGTTTCCAAGGCTGGCTGGGGGCTGACGACGGTGATTTGACGATATTGTTAACGCTTGTATACCTAACTCTGCATTTTTAGCTCGCTCTAATCGCTCATTTACTAAATGGCGTTGTTTACGCGGGATATCAGTTAACTCTATCAGTTCATGCCAAAGAATGCCCGTAGGTATTGAATACTATTTGAACTTGTTTTCTCGATTGTATGCAAAACGGTCTTTCAATAACTCACGTTCCAATCACTCCGCCTCTTGTCCTTTATACACTCTTGTAGACTGGGAATAGCTTGAGCGAGGCAAGCATCACTCCTCCAATCTCGATCTGCGAACACCCGGCCGCGCCCACCACCACCAAGCTACCTGGTCCGAACCGAAAACTCATTCCCCTCCTTCTCTCCGAACTCCAGCGGCAGCGAGAGGTAACCGTTGCGCGGGTCCCGCACGTACTCGAGATATGCCGGGTCCTCCGCGTTGTCCGCCAGCACCACCGCGCCCGGTCGCAGGTGCGGCTCCATCAACCTCAGCACCTCCAGGTACAGCGACCACGCGCCGTCCAGCAGCAGCACGTCCACCTGCTCCCCATCCACGCCGCCCTTCAGCGTCTCGCGCGCGTCGCCCACGCGCACCTCCACCAGGCCCGCCAGCCCCGCGGCGGCCACGTTCTCGCGCGCCCGCCGCGCCTTGCCCCCCTCGAGCTCCGTGGTGACGACGCGCCCACCGGGGACGCCGGCGTCGCGCAGGGCGGCGGCGGCGAAGATGGTGGACACGCCCATGGAGGCGCCAAACTCGACGACGAGGCGCGCGCGGGCGGCGCGCGCGCACATGTACAGGTGTCGCCCGAAGCGGGGCGACACGCACAGGAAGTTGTCGGCGAGGTCGTGGTAGGTGCCGCGCAGGTCGGCAGCCTCGGAGGCGAGGACGGAGGCGGCCACGTCGGTGTCGGCGGTGCCTTCGGCGCGGCGCATGGGTGCGTCGGCGACTTCGGCTTCTTGGTAGAGCCTAGCGAGGACGTCTGCGACGGGGCCGGTGCTGAGGGAGTCCATGTTGTAAATGACGAAAATGAGATGCTGCGCGTTGTGGTGCGGTGATGAAGTGCGTGAGAGTCTCAAGTTGGGCGTATAAGTGAGTGCGTTGCAGTTCTCTTTCACCAACATCCAGGTTGAACGAGGCGTCAGTTTTATAGTATTTTCAAGTGGCCAAAAGAAGAAGGTCGGCAATGGGTCGGCCATTCGGCCACAGGCAAGATAAGAGTCATAAAGCAAACTTTGAAGTAACTACGCGCGCAAGTACACCAGCATCTACTCTTATTGCAATCGCAAGCCGGGCTCGGCTTTGGCAGCCGATAATCCACCCGGGTCGCGCGAGCCAATGATATCCACGCTATCGTGCTTTTTGCCGTTTTGAGAAATGGCCACACCTTGACTCTCTCAACAATCATGGCAAAATGGTACTGGGCGAGAAGCGGAGTGTAATTTTAGGCAGCTTCAATGACGAATGTACGCACGTTATGTACTTACTATCGTTGTACTTTACTCGGCAGAGACTCGGATTTCCGGAATGATATGCTGTCGTCAGAGAAGAACTTGGCTCACTCCAAGGCAACTATTTGACTGGGGCTGAGGAAGAGCTGGATGCACTTCAAGTGAGCACATCACGGTTGGGCCAAGGCAATAAATCCGTTGAAAGGCAGTATGGATAAGCTAGAGGAGGAATTTGCAGGTTCACTTTCAAGCTTGAAAAAATTCACGGCGGTTGTGAATTTCGTCCCTTCCAATGTCAACTTGCAAGTCAGCCAACCCTGCAGGTACGTACCATTGTTGCGCACGGACCAGCCGTGCCGTCCTTGCAGCCAAATATTTCGTCGCCAAAAATCATCATCGCAAGAGCTTCACATTGCCAATTCAACACCACCACAACCCACCCCTTCCTTCCGAGCCAAAAATGTCAAAAGCCAAAGGCGCCGGCGCCGCAGCCGACCAAATCGTCAAACTCATCGTCGGCGCTGGCCAAGCCTCGCCCAGCCCGCCCGTCGGTCCCGCCCTGGGCAGCAAAGGTGTCAAGTCGATGGATTTCTGCAAAGTGCGCCTCTCCCGCCCTCCCCCCTCTTCCTCCCACCCTCTGACATGGTTTCTTTTCTTCGGCAGGAATTCAACGCCCGCACCGCCAACTTCGTTGTCGGCACGCCGATGCCGTGCCGCGTCACGGTGCGCCCCGACCGCTCGTTCGCGTTCGACATCCGCACGCCGCAGACGTCGTGGCTGCTGCTCAACTGCGTCGGGGACGCGGCGCCGCAGAACAAGAAGGGTCAGCGGAGAGGCGCGCAGCGGCCGGGCACGGAGACGGTGGGCGCGGTCAGCCTGAAGCACGTCTACGAGATTGCCAAGATCAAGCAGTCGGAGCTGCGGCTGTCGGGGCTTTCGCTGGAGGGCCTCTGCCGGTCCATCATCTTCCAGGCCAAGTCGATCGGTATCGACGTCGTTGCGTAACGGCGGGTGAGGGAGTCAACAAACAACTATGGGTTTGGAATATGGGTGGCGGCGTGGTGCTGTCGACGGAAACAACCTGCGAACGATGCGTCGTGATAACTGTACAATACTACCGATAGAGACGACTCTGTGC
This sequence comes from Cordyceps fumosorosea ARSEF 2679, assembly GCF_001636725.1. Taxonomy (NCBI): domain Eukaryota; kingdom Fungi; phylum Ascomycota; class Sordariomycetes; order Hypocreales; family Cordycipitaceae; genus Cordyceps; species Cordyceps fumosorosea. The sequence goes on along the minus strand of NW_017387343.1, from coordinate 13,059 downwards.
GCGGAGTCCTGTACAAAACAAATAAGCGATTCTTGACCATGAGAACATTACAATTATACACTAGTTATCGTATGATGCTGTTTCCGTCAAGGCTCCTCCTCCTTTTTGACGTTCTGTGCATCCTCCAGCGCTTTCCTGTCCTCCTCCTGCAGTCTTGCCGTCTCCCGCTCCGCCCTGCCCAGCGCGACCTTCTTCCTGTCCGCGGCCCTGCAGAGCCCCTCCAGGCCGACGTCGCACGAGCCGCAGCGGCGCCCGACAGGCAGGCAGACCGCCTGGCCCAGGCCGACGAGCAGGCCGTTGATCTCGCGCCAGCGGTCGCGCGGGAGCCAGGCCTGCAGCGCGAGGCGCGTCTCCTCAGGCGTCTTGGTCGCGTGCCACCCCCACAGGTTGGTGATGCGGTGGACGTGCACGTCGACGCCGATGCCCTCGGTGCGGCCCCATGCCGCCGACAGGCACAGGTAGCCCATCTTGGGGCCGACCCCCGGCAGCGCCGTCAGGCCCTCAATCGTGTCCGGGATGTCGCCGTCCCACTCGTCGCGGAGTATCTCGGCCGCCTTTTTTATGTATCTGCAGCTGCGTCAGCGTGGGAAGGATGAAGAGGACGTCGGGCGGCCGGCCTTACTTGGTCTTGTTGTTGTGGAATCCCACCGCCCAGATCATCTGGTTCAGCGTGTCCGGGTCGACGGCGAGCACGTTGTCCAGGTTCAGCCCCGGAGGTGCGCCCGGCCTGCACGCCGCAAGCTCCGTCTGCAATCGCCGCATGACGACCGCGTTGACCGTGTCCTTGGTCTGGCTCGACAGCATCAGCGCGATCAGCGTGTGGAAGCGCTGGTCCTTCTCGGAGCTGGTCCGGTCGGCGAGCCGCTCGCAGCCCATGGTGTCGACCGCCGCGCCGTGCGCCGGGCCGCCGGGCGCCCGCATCACGCGCACCAGCCCATACACCTCCTCCCAGTTCGACGGAGGCGCCACCGTGGTCGCGCCCGTGTCCGGGTCGACTGTCTTGCGCGCGGGCTTGCGCGGTTGCTTCGTCTTCTTCGTCGGCGGTGCTCGGATCGGGCTCGTGTCGTCTAGGAGGAGCTCCTGCTTGATGGGCTTCGCGGGCGACTCGCTTGAGAGCTTCCGTCGGCGCTTAGCAGCCGGTGGGGGAGATATGGCGTCCTCGATGTCGGGAGGCGCTGCCGTCGCGCGGGCGTTGCCGCTCACGGGGGCGTAGGCGAAGCGCGACAGCGAGCGCGTCGTGCGGCGCGGCGTCGCGCTGACGGTGGCGGCAGCGGCTTGGTCGAAGAGACGCGCCGTGTCCTGCGAGACTCTTGACGACCTCATGGCGAGATTGACGTCTGCAATTGCAGCGGGCAGCTAGCTGTCGTCTTTCGTGAGAAGAGAGTGAACTCGAAGCTCTGCGGGTCCGTTGGAGAAACATGGGCCAATGGTGTTGGAGACGATGACCAACAGTTAAAAGATGGGAAACGCTGCCATGATTAATTTGGGCCATCCATATTTCGCTAAAATATCCTTTTACTGCTGTAATTTTAAATGTCATTATTTGACAGAATAAAACAGATAAGCCCCAAGTACAGGAACAGCTGGCTACGAGTCCTGTTTCCATTATGAAACTCGATATACTTGCTAATACCTAGCCAAATAAGCTACCAGCAAGAAGGTGCCATGATCATTTTTCAGCAAAACAAATTCTAGTTGCCAACGATGGTTTGAGCGGAAGCCGCTCCCCGTACGTGGCGTACCAGCCCTCGCTGCGGACATTTACCAGCACCGATGGCGGCGCTTGGCTTTGCCATCGCCCGCTCCTCGGGCCAACGCATACCGAGCAATGCCAGACGCTATTCGCCGGGCACAACAGCCTCATTCGGTGAAGAGTAGGCTCGATGGCTGGCGATACTGGCCCAGCGCACTTTGGGTCGAGCCAGCGGGTGCCGGCACTGCTCGCTGTCCTTCAACCTCGGCGCGCCGTGGCTGAACAGGTTCCCGTCACACCAGCGCTGAGGGCGTGATTATGAGTTTCCAAACTATCTAAATATAGGGATTATTAACGTAAGTTGACTAGGGTAGGTACCTCTACTAGTGAATTATATAGTAGAAGTACCTTTTTCTACCCCCTATTCTTAATTATATAAGTAGTCTACTATATTTTAACATCTAACTTATAAGGTAGCTAGAGACTCTCTTTATTATACTATATTATATATTATTAGACTTATTAAGTTTAAATTTATTATCTTTAGTAGACCTTATAGTTTAGAAATTACCTCTTAAAGTATAGAGTAGTTAGCTTTAAGCTAGACTTTAATAGTAGTAGAGACTTTAGAGTCTATAGAGGCTTTAATAATAGTAGTAATAGTAGTAATATATTTTAAATACACTAAGGTACTATAGATAAAGGGTAAGTATTATAAACATATAGGATATATAAGTAGGGCTAAGTAAGTTAGACTAAGTTAGACACACTAGTATCTAGAATAGAATATAAGGTTATATAACTTATAAAGTAATTAATAGATTACTTATTAATTACTATAATTAGAATAATTAATAAATAGATAAATAATCTAACTATCTAAATAATATAGTAGAGAATAGAATAAATATATAAAGAAGGGGATTCTAATAGATAGTTAGACTAGATCTCTATTAATTAATCTAAGTAATAACTCTATTATTAGGAGATATCTCCTAATATAACTTTTACTATAATAACTACTTATTTATACTCTATACACTTAAACTAACTCTCTTCTTAAGAAATAGGTTATCTATAGATTAGGATTAAGCTACTATTATAGGGGATTTCTAGTAGATAGTTAGACTAAGTCTCTATAAATTAATCCAAGTAATAGTTCTACTATTAGGAGTAATCTCCTAATATAACTTATACTATAATACTACTTATTTATACTCTATATATATTTAACCTAACTTACTTTCTAAGAAATAGTTTTAGTATAGATTAAAGAAGAGCTACTATTATAGTATAAAATAAGTCTATATAAAGTGTTTCTATTATAGAAAGTGTATTTAGATTCTTCCTATATATATAATTAATAGTATTATCTATTATGAATTTTACTAGGAAAATATAGATATAGAAATATTTAAAGGCTCCTCCCATTTTATAGTAGATTTCTACAGCCACACTCTATAATTTTTATAGATAATGCCTTAGTACACTTTTCTTAGAGGATTAAAACTATAATTATAAATACTAGTATGATCCTAGAATACTTATCGCCCTATTCTCCTAACCTTATACTGATTGAATACTTATTTAGTTCATTTAAAAACATTCTTAGATTAAAAAGATAAGAGGATTTAGACCTTATTAAGGCTAATTTTAAATTATACATTAAAATACGTATAGTAATAATAAGGGAGGATAAAGAGCAGTCTAAGAAGATAGCCTAAGGACACTTCTAATTAGTAGGTTTTTTTATTAAAGAGGAGGTTTAATAATAGTAATATACTCTCTTTAAATAGAAGATATATAATAATAAAGTTATAGTAAAACCTACTGAGTTATCCTTCTACACGCCCATCCCACCACCCATCCAACTAGCCGTCTAGCCTAAGCTATACTATAGACCTAAGCGCCGTCAAACCATCTACATACACACTTAATCCAGTAGAATCTTCTAATATTCTATCAATATAGGCTCCTACAGCGGAGAAATGAAGAATGTGGGCGATAGCGCAATGCACTACAAGAAGTCGGGGGGAGGGTGGTTCGATCGTGCGTTCGTCTGTCACGAACAGTGTGCGATTGACGGGTAGCATATTATTGAGAGCAGCGCGTGGGAGAAATGTATCAATCCTATACGTGTTCCGCGTCAAGAGACGCCACGCCTGCAGCCATACTATGCTTGAGGTATCTATGTGTGGAACTTTTATTCTTGCTCTTTCTTATGTCTTGATATAAGGTTGGCTGGCTTGCCCGACTAACCTGAACTACGTTGAGAAGTGCGTAAATTCTACTGGCCACGAGACTCACAAGACTCCTGCGGCCGAGCACATATACGCAGCGGTGTGTGAGAGAGGCCTACTACTAGTGATGCATGTCGCACATCTAAAGTGATGCATTGCTTGACGAGTCAATATGTGCTGTAGGACCTTATGATGTGACTGTTGACTGGTAGGAGCGACGAACTAACAACCTTTCCTAAAGGCTAAGGCATGATAAGCACGCTATAAAATTTGCATCCAGTCACTGTGTACATACCTAGTAAAGCGCATCTCCACGGAGCGGTCCTGCCGTAGCAATAGGATGCAGGCAGAATCGGTTCCATGTGGTACGTGTGAACCGTAGAAGTTTATGGCAAACTAGACCCGGCGATTAGCGGCCTCGTTACTCCGCTTGAGGATGATAGGGATACTGGACTGTGCGTATTCTGTCAACCACTGTGATACTTTCTTGTAGGAAATATTTATAAATTAGAATGGATAAAGCTTGGGTAAAAAAGGGCTTTATATGCATGTAAAGAGGGTCACTAACCTTTGCCTACCCGGTCGGTGAATGAAGCGTTGTTGCTAGTATAGCTCCTTATAAACCGTAGTTTTATAGGATTTGAGGAATGTCACCTTTAAAGCTCACTAATATAACCACACTCTCTAAAGCTGGTCTTAATCTCCGTATGCGCCTGTATATAACTCCACAGTGGTGATCTAACTGGAGGTTGACACGATGCTATACATGCGGCAGGCGTTGCCCTATATGTAGACTCAACGCGAGTCGCAGCAGCATCATCATCATAAACTGGTCCAGGCGAGTCTGTGTAAATGATTGATATGCCTTATATGAGAAGTCAGTCATGTATAACCCCGCAAAAAGGCGTTAAGCTTAGCCCTTTATAGACGACTAGAGGTGTAATATATATAAGATCACTAGACCCTAGATTCAAATGTAGTGTAATGTTAGTAATGTAGTGTAATAGACTAGATAAAAGAAGTAATATTTGACTTAAACGTGCGCACTAAATACGCGATTATAAAAGGTTCCCTTTAGACTCATATTTTTACTAGAAATTATTAGTGTGCTTAAAACACTAGACTATAAATGGACTTTTAGATGGGCCATAGGTGCCGCTAGAGGCCATGAATGCGAATCTGGTTAATATGGAAGCTAAGATTAGATTTAATTATAGAGAAAGTTATTACCATACTTTCAGAACGACGGTTTAGAAACGTTTACTTTTATTACAATGATTAAATCACTAAATCCAGTAATTAATCTGAATCCAACAGTATGATTTAATAATTTATCTGGATCCGCTGTTAGACTCAGCTTAATCGAATTAATTATATATCTGCACTTTAGGCCGCCTAACTGTGTATAAGAGGGGGCATACAAACAGTGGCTGCTACTAAATACATCGCCCTCTCCTCGCTGAATTAAACGCATTCCTACATGTGAAGGATTAAAGTGTGATGGCTCCCCGCCCCCTTGTTGCTGCCTGATTCCATCGGCGAATCGATTTGCTGACGGATCCTCGGGCCACTGAGGTAGGGCGGTAGGTAACACAATGTCGGAGGGGGAGCGTGATGGTGTGAAGCTCTGCTGAGTAACTAACTTCCGCCTGATTAAAATCGCGGGGTTATGAAAAGATGTAAGCGAGTTGCCCGCGCTATTTTGATTTTCTGCCTTAGTAGATTCATAATAAGTTTAGTCTTCCGTCACTCGCATCCTAATTCATAGGATACTTTCGTTTTCATAGGATACTTTCGTTGTGCATCCGCCTTAACGTTCTTCTCTCCTACTAGACCGTGCTGCGCCGTTAAGATCTCGTCCACGAATAGTATTCTTGTCACCGTGACTGAAATATTGCGCGCTAGTCTAAGCTGCCGTTGCACTAGATAAAGCCGAGATTAGCTAGGTCAAGCACCTCTCGTTGTACAACTGGATCGAGGCACCGACGCCCACAATCGTCGTCCTGGGGGCCCTGGCTCGTTGGAGACCCCGAGAGGGTGCGCACCGCGTCTCTAAGGATTCTGGTTTCTAGTACATTGCCTAAAACGCCGCCCGCCACCTAGAGAATCCCCTAGAGCCTCTATTTCGATTATTGTATGCTGAAAATCCTCTCTTCAGCCTTACTGACGTCGGTGTTATCACCGACTGAAATAACATCCGTAAGCTCCTCGCGTTTGTAAGCCCGGAACCTAATAAGAAAGACGTCGAAAACTTCATAATCGATATCGAGATCGTTAAGGACACTATAATCTTCTGCCGCGTGGAAACGGCGATGGTGAGAGTTATTGGCCCGTATGAGTTCCGTGGTCACGGGCATGAGTTTGAGAAGGTGTACACTGTGCACGTGGTGCCTAAGAGCACGGGACACTATTGAGTCATTTTGTATCGGTTTTATGGGCTTAAGTTCATTGTGCGCTACGAGACGGACGGCTACGTTGAGAATCTCGCTAAAGACGACTTAGGTGATGACGACGTCCTGCGTATGATGTAAGACCTGGCCCTTTCTAGCCGCCTAAAGACGACGACGGACTATACTCCCATTAGCGGCTCTAAGCTTAGAATCGGCAATGGCGGCTAGACTGTGCCGCTTCGCTCCACGCTGGATCAAGACTCGGACCTTACGGAAGCCGCTTCCCTTGAGCGAGGTGGTGGCGCAGCTCTGGGCGTCGTAGACGCCGAACCTGGTGCGGGCGTACTACGACTGGGGCACGTTCTAGAAACCGTAGGTTGAGAATGTGGCTGAGCGGATTCGGCAGTGGGAGGCCGACAACGAGCCGGGCTTGCGGAAGCTCGCGTGGTTAATTAGGCGTATCACGGCTCTGGCGAAGGAGTGCGGCGGTAAGGCTAGGGTTAGGTACGATGTAAACGCGGATAAATTGGTGGTTTTATAGGATGATGGGAGGAGGGATATGCTGCCATAAGATTTGTACGCTAAGTGGAATAATGGCGCTGCTTGAATGGGCGCAATCGGCCCGTTCTGAGGAAGAGCACCTACAAATATCCGTTTAAGGGCGGAAAAAAACAGGTGTAGATTAAAGAAAGTCTACTGTATGTAGGTACCTGTATAGGATTATTTCTAGTGGCGTTAAAATACGGACACGTATGATTAAGAGATGAGCCGAGATAAATCCTCCCCCTTCCCGCAGAATCACCCGGCAGCAGTGCACATAGGTATTTATTACGTTATGGAACTTTAGCAGAAAGCTCCGGTTTATATATACCAACCTGGGGGTATCAAAACCGTTCCGTAAGGGATGGTTAAAGTTAAAAGCTACTCCTCGGGTTGATCTAGCAGCGGACGCCGGCAGTATATGCGCGGGACTAGTGCTGCTCGCGCTGTTTCTGTCTCTAATAACATTAGGCCCACAGGCGGGTCCTTTCTGACGGCTAAGGGCGTTAAGTTGTCGCCGTTGATGGGCGGTGGGCTATTTTGAACTTCGTCTAAGGACTTACGCACAGCGTCTGCTTTAAAGAATACTGGCAAAGCGGTGTCGATCGTATAGTGTACAGCGTGGCCCGAGTGACAGAAAGCAGCTCCTCGTGTCTTAGGATGGCCAAAAGCAAGAGAGCGCGGCCATGACTATCCAGCATTGGGTCTACATAATGCCCCACCGGACGACTGGAGTGGTAGGCAGACACGTAAGTGGGTTAGGAGAGGTATGTACCTCAGCTAGCGAATTATACAGCTAAAGTACCTTTTTTGCCCCCCCTGCCTGTCTTATATAAGTCATCTACCTAGCCACCTAACTTATTAACTAACTATAGTCTTATCTCTAATAAGAGGTTATAGCTTAAATTCATTACTTTATAACCCTACTATTTACCTTATAAAATTTATATATAAAAAGTATATAAAATACATTATTAATTATATTATTACAATTATTATTAATACTACTTTTTAAAACACTACATACTACTATAATCACTTTATTACTAAGGTTAGAAGCTATCTTTTTCTACTAATAACTAAATTTCTTACTTCTTTAGTAAGAAAAGAATAGGAAAATAGAAAAAACTATAATTTTTATATATATTTACTAAAGTGTGTAGATTACCTACTATATTTAGTAAAGCACTAGCGTTAGTATATTAAAAATTTATATAACTCTAACTAGGGTTATAATTTTTTTAAAAAAACAATCGAAACCTTATCTGTTTATAGGTAAGCGCTATATAAAAGACCTAACTCTGGATTCTAATCCTTGAATTCGTGGATTTTTTGGTAAGTCTTGCTTAGCGTTATGTCCAGCGCACGCTAAATTCGAACGATATGGCGGGAGCTGAAGCTGTTTTTGCACCAAACAATATCATTTCACAAATATTGAATTGATCTAGAAATGTGCCATGCCCAAGCTGCTTCGTCAGTCCAGCCGCAAGAAAGCCGCCATATCTGCCGAGACTCCCCGGCGCCTGAAAAAAGAAATGCGTGTCTCATGTATGAACAGCCTAAAGAACTGCCAAAGAGACTTGCCGAGCGGCATTCAGCAGAGCCAGCAACGGTTTCAGCCAGCCACTGTCACGACCCTGCACATGAACGTACATGTGCGATTATATCTTGACGCAGTAAAGTGCATTTGCTTTACACGACAGCCTGTGGGCATGAGACATGACAGATCTGATGCTTTGTCACGCGCTGAAAAATGCTGGCCGGAGGATATCTGCCTTCAGATATAAGATCTAGAGAATGACCACGGCCACGCCTTTGATGCACTCCCTCCGTCGGACATATAGAGTCCATCAGCACGAGTTTGACTTGATGTTAGCCGTATGAACTTATGGGATGAGAGATGTAATCGCTTTTGACCTGACAAAATTCCATCTCCCTCGCGCCAATCGGATGGATTACAGCTCTTCTCTTCCGGCCTGTACGGCAGGCTATGCGCAGATAAAAGCTGAGCTGAATGCAGCTGGTGTCTTGGACTGTTCAGAATGTGAGTTGATAAATGATTCAGCTCTGCAATCCCTAGTACGGCTCCGCGCCATGCGTCACTTGGCGACAACTTGTACCGCACAGTAGTGCTACATTGCTGATAATCCATTGTCACCAGTTGAACGGTTAATATTGCATACATCCTGTATATTTGCATGTCCAAGTGTTACTTTCACGGCCTGATTGTCACTCCGCGGCGAGGAGAACACACGGCAGCAAAGAGAGTCCAAATATAAATAGAACGCCAATCTCTCGTCAATTAGATTACCACTCTTCTATTTATCAACATCTCTCCGTTAATCACCTATACTTCCTAAGCTTTTTTGTTCTATTTCCAGCACATCAGCATGGTTCGCTCTGCCTTTTTGGTTGCCGTCTTAGCGGGTCTGGCTTCGGCCAGCCCTGTCGCTTCCGACAACCGCGCGACTCCTTGCAACGACATTGAAAGCTGTGACTTTGACCAGCAGTGCGTCCAAGGTACTTGCCAGGTTGGCAATCCATCCCAATCTGGCAACGCAGCCCGGGATGTTACTCCGCAGTCTGCTCTTATCTGCACCCCAGAGATATGCCTCACTGCCACCAACTACATCTACAACTCGGACCTTGCTGTTCTGGGTACATACTATTCTCCTTATGTTGGCGTCGGCGTTGGCGGTGCCTGGATTGAAAGCTGGACCATCGAAGGCGTGGCAGGCGTTGTGGTGAACCCGCTGCTGGGTGCCGGAGGTGTCGGCTGGAGGACGAATGAAGTCGCGGTGCGCGCGTACTGGGCTGATGGCGGTTTCTCATACATTCTGGAGGACCTTCCGGTTGGCAGGTCTGTTACTGTTCAGTTCATGGTGAGAGACTCACAGGGTACATATGTGTGCACTCAGCCGAGCGTGTATGTCCTGTACCTCGAGGTCGACAACTACCCAAAGCAGACATTCCGTGTGACCCCCCATGGGGGCAAGAAGCGCCAGTCCTTCCGCTTCATTGCTACGGATAGCATAATGAAGATAAGGTTCTCGGCTGAGAAAGATGCCTATGATGGCTGTGGACCATTCTTCACCAACGTTCAGGCCATTGCTTAGAGCGTTGCTTCCATGCTTAAGGCAATGATGCTATCATGTCTATATAGTTTGTCAATTGCAACCGGCCAAGAGACAACCAGAGCCACTTGTATAGCCAGAAAAAAAAGTTTGCATCAAACTCAAATTTATTCTGCTGTCACGAAGATTGCTCATTTAGCTATGTATGTATGTCTCTCATTGCCCAGGAATCTTAACGTCGGCCACCCACTTATGGGCCACCTATCGTTGATATAAGGTATAGTGGAAAAGCTTTATAATAATTATAATTAAAATTTAAAATATATAAATACTATATTAATAGATAGCTTAGAAGCTAGAAAATTAATATATAGTTAAGTTAATAATTAGTTAAATACTATTACTAGTTAAGTATTTATTAAGCTATTAGTATATATTCTTTTACCTTTATAACTTAAAAACTTTAAAGTATTAGATTTTACTTTTAATATATATTATTTAAGTTTATTAGTTATTATAATTAGAAGAAAATACTACTAAATAGTAGAACCTTTAAAACCTAAGTCTCCTATAAGTAAAATTAAATAATTTAATAATATATTAAAGTTAATAAAGGTAAAAAAGTTATTATTTTTATAATATTCTACTAAAGGACTTTTTAATTAAAATAAAGTATTATTTAAAAAGAATATTTATCTTTAATTATATTATTAAGAATAAATAATGTAGTTAATAGTTTAAGTATTAAAATTAATTAAAGTTAATTTATTATTCTAGGATTTATAAAGACTATAAAATAAAAAATAAAAAAGATTAAAAAAGATTTTTATTCTTTATCCTAAAAGATAAAGGCTATTTAAATAATTAAAGTTAATTAGATTTTTCTAAAGTTATTCTATAAGGTTTTTAAAACCTAAAAGAGAAATAAAAGTCCTTAAAATAGTATTAAATTACTTTTTAACTTTCTATTATATTAATTATATTATATATTTATTAGTTAACTACTTTATAGTTTTAAAAAATAGATAGTAAAGGTCTTTTATTATTAAGTATTTTATATAGTAGAAGGCCTTTATTTAATACTTTTATTACTTATAGAAGTATTATTTTTAGTATTAATTTTAGTAGTTTAATATTATAAATAGTTAAGAGTAATATAGGGTGGTCTAAGGAAGAAGCTAAGTAGGACGCCTAAGGGACGCTTAATTAGGAAAGGAAGTTATATAACTATAGTAGGCTTAAAAGAGTACTATAAGCTAATAAGCTAAAAAGGGATTATAACCTTAGTATAAGCTAATAATCTAAATAATATAATAGAGAATAGAATAGATATATAAAGAAGGGGATTTCTAATAGATAGTTAGACTAGATCTTTACTAATTTATTACAGATGCACTAAGGTGCTACAGATGAGGGGCAGGGCGGCCTAAGGAAGTGACCACAGGGCGCTTATAGGGGCGTAGGAACAAAGGAACTAGTCACGTGACTAGATCACTAGGGATTATAGTGATCTAGCGTTAATCTAAGGTCACTAGGATTATAGAGTGAGCTAAGTGATCTAGGTAATATAGTAGAGGATAGGATGGATATATAAGGAAGGGGATTTTTAGTAGATAGCTAGACTAGATCTCTACTAATTAATCTAAGTAATAGTTCTACTATTAGGAGTAATCTCCTAACGTGACTTATATAATAATATCTACTTATATACACTTAGTATATATTTATCTAACTCTCTACTTAAGAAATAGACTTACTATAGATTAAGGATAAGCTACTATTATATTTTAATTAGTCCTATTTAGTAAGTTATTATAAGAAACCTTAAGTAGAATAACTAAAATATTAACTATAAGTAACTATAAGTGAACCTACTAATAACACCTCTAAAACCCTTTAGAAACTCTTAGTAAGAGTTAAATAACTTAAAAAAGATAATAAAGAACTCTAGAAGTATACTAATAAGCACTAAGAAGAAATTAATAAGTTAAATAAAGAAAAGGATTAACTTATAGAATAGCTTAAGAAAGAAAGAAATAAGAAGCCTAAATTCCTAAAACTAGAAACCTATAATAGGTATAAAGGTAATATAAGAAACTTTTTTATATAGGCTAATACCTACCTTTAAGTTAATAAGGGCACTCTTACTACTACTAAGGATAAGATCCTCTATATTAGTAACCTCTTAACTAGAAAAGCTATAGAATAGTAGGAACCTACACTATAGGCATACCTTAGGTATAGTATTAAAGCTAGAGCTAATATAGTTTATATTTTCTTAGACTATAAAACCTTTAAAGAAAGACTCTTAAACGTATTTAATAACCTAGACGAATATAAAGAAACTACTTAATAGCTTACCTACCTTAAGTAGACTAGATCCACTACACACTATATATAAGAATTTAAATAGATTATAGTTAAGCTTAATTAGGGTAATAAAGCTATAATAGAGATCTTCTATTAAGGATTAAAAGAAGAAGTAAAAAATAATATCTACTAATTAGATTAACTAGCTTTATTTAATAGTTTTATTAAAGAAGTTATTAAGGCTAATAATCGCCTCTATAAATAATATTAAGAAAAGAGGGGAGGAATAAGCTACTAAGGTTATATAGGACCTAATAAAAATAAACTAAACACTAGTAAACTATAATAAACCTCTACTACTTATAGTTATTATATAGGACTAATAGAACTTAATACTATAAATAAAGAGAAAGCTAAGACTTACTATAACTATAGTAAGAAAGGACACTTTACTAATAAGTATTAGGCTCTAAAGAAGTAATAGAAGCCTATAGGAGAAAGGAAAAGGCTTAATATAGTAAATTATAAAGACATACTTATATATAATATTAGTATAGCTAATAGTAAGGAATACTTCTCTAATACTAATAAGTAGGCTTATTATAATAAACCTATATTAGATAAAGACTAGAACTTTAGTATATAGCTACTACCTAAAGAAGAAGACTAGGAATATAGAACCTAGCCACTAGTATATACGTTTATATTAGAATTAAGAATATAAGAAAACACTAAGTATATTCCTACTATACTAGAGGAGGGACTTACTTATACACTAGAAAGCACTATAAGAAAAGAAGGACTAGAACCTA